>NW_027222518.1:0-103295 GCF_030179895.1 Drosophila kikkawai
ATTACAGGTTCACTTCTTTACCTCTGTTATTCCTTTTGACCCTAACATCGGCACACGTCATGGACTACTCGCAGGCCAAGTACATTCCCATCATTGATGGTCGAATTTTAGTATGG
This sequence comes from Drosophila kikkawai, assembly GCF_030179895.1. NCBI lineage: Eukaryota > Metazoa > Arthropoda > Insecta > Diptera > Drosophilidae > Drosophila > Drosophila kikkawai. The sequence continues at coordinate 117 of NW_027222518.1, forward strand.
GAGGAATTTGCATTCGTTAGACGTTCAGCAAACCTCTCAGAATATAGGCGCGTGGTGGAAGAAACTGGTGGCATGCTTAACATGTTTCCCCAGTCGCACATGCAGAAACTTTTGAGCGTAGATGTCGCTCACCTGCGTGACCTGCTCAATTCATTGAGCATCCATCATAGGGTAGCTAGAAGTTTAGACTTCTTGGGGACGGCACTAAAGGTAGTGGCGGGAACGCCAGACGCGGAGGATTTTGACAAAATGAAACTTACCGAATTTCAACTCATAAACGCAAACAATAGACAGGTTAATATTAACAACAAAATACAAGAACAAATCAATAGTATCACCGCCACTGTTAATCAAATTCTGAGGTCGGCTGTATGAGATGTTATTGTCCCGCAACAGAATGATCGCAATGGAGCTGCAGAATTTATTGCTGGCAGTGGCTCTTGCCAAAGTCAATGTCGTTAGCCCTAGCATGCTAGATCATGCAGACCTGGAAAATGTGTGGATTGAGGAGGCCCCACGATACCCCTATTAAAGACAATTTATCCGTTGCGTCCGTCAAAATATTACAGTCCATCAACATTTTGCACTTCATTATTAAATTCCTAAAGTCAAATCAGCTTGTGTTAGAATCACCGTTTCCCCGTGTCACATCACGACACAATGCTTAGACTGGAGGACCAGGTCATTGCGGATTGCAGCGGAGAAATTCACACAGTCCAGAATTGCTCTATAACAACGGGAGCCACTTTCTGCCGTCTGGCGCAAAGAAGATCATGCGCCCAAGAACTCCACGCTGGACGGGTTGCACACTGCGACATTTAACCCAGCGACCTGCATCCGGTCACCTTCGTGGACGAAGGTATCATCATTATCAACGATCGCCCGGCTCATGTGTGCGTGGACAATGGCACTTCCGTTCACCTGCGAGGAACTCACCTTGTCACCTTCGCCGAATGTGCCACGGTTAACGAAACCCGGTACGCCAACTATGGCGCGGCCCAAAATAGGGTCCCAGGAGTGGCTAGCGCGCCCTCCCTCAATATCACCCTAGAACATGATATACTTAGCCTCCCTTACCTTCACCGCTTGAGTGAGCGTAACCTGGAGCATATTAAGAGATTCGGAGAGAATATCAACGACTATCGTTCACATCAGATAGTGCTAGTGGCAGGAGCCATATGCTGCGCGTTGATCTGCGTCGGCTTAACCTATCGGCGAGTCATCCAGGCCAGGAGATCTACGGCCCAGATAACAGAGATGATTGCCCAAATAGGGTCGGCCGAGGGCGGCCTTATTCCTGAGGGGGGAGTAGTTAACTAACTCAGCCGGGCAACGGCAATGACCGTCCGCCCGAAAGCTCGCTCCGGCCAAACTGCTGACACAGCGTCTGGCCGGAAGCTCATGCATAGCCGGCAAGCACTACCCATTGGAGTGGCCGCTTTGATATTCTTTTTTGTTAGCTTTTAAGTTCAGTTCATATTTGGCATTCAATAAATCCAGAGCACAAGCTCTTATAAATGAATCTCCGACACTTTGTCGTTAACTCTTTTAATTACTATCATACTGACTGAGTCCCTAGGCCAGCGGTATTGAAGGGAAGTCAACCTTCCATCGTAAACATCCTATCTCAGCATTGGATTAACCAGGCCAGCCGGCCGCACACGGAGATACCGACATCGTCCTATATCGGCATTGGATTAAACAGGCCAACCGGCCGCACTCGGAGATACCGACATCAGCCATCCGGCTAATACTTACTGGAGACAGCGGCGAGGGAGTTCACATTATTACTCCCATCCCCCCATTTCCATTAATTGACACATTCAAAAACTGTAACCCAATCAAAAAAAAAGGGGAATTGGGTTAGGGCTTGCACAGGTAAATCGCTACCTGCCAGGTGTCCATTTTTTTCACTTTTTTCTGGCTAAAGTAGTCTATATCTTTTTTGGATGGGCTGAGCCACTATACACACTATAACTTCGACCTTTGTGAATCTATTCTGGACCAAAATCAATTTACATCTGCTGCGTCGAGCTGCGTCCCCGGAAATGCAACATCATAAACCAAAACTACTCAGGGTTAAATATACCAAAATACCGACTCAGCTTCATACTAACCAAAAACAAGAAAGGAAGCTAACTTCGGCACGCCGAAGTTTCTATACCCTTGCAGATATTATTTCATTACATTTTACCTACGTATACTTATTATGTTTACAGTTTGACAGTTACAGTTTTGCATTCCCAGCTTTATATTTTATCTACATCTACCGATCGTTTATATGGCAGCTATATGATATAGTTGTCCGATTTTTATGAAATTCGTAACAAAATTCTGAAATAATAAAATAAGACTATATCTCAGAGTAGATGAAAATACGTTGAAAAACAACGAAGTTATAATTTTTTTTCTATTAATTTCCTGATCGTTCCTATGGCAGCTATATGATATAGTCGTCTGATTTTCATAAAATTTTTACCAAAATTCAGAAATAATATAAAATGGTCATATGTAAAAAATAGTGCACATATGTTGAAACACAGCTAAGTTATAATTTTTTTTCTAAAAATTTATTGAACATTTGTATGGCAGCTATATGATATAGTCGTCCGATCCGGCCCGTTCCGACATATATAGCAGTGAGAGCATATAGAAGACTATATGCAAAGTTTCATTCAGATAGCTTTAAAACTGAGGGACTAGTTTGCGTAGAAACAGACAGACGGACAGACAGACAGACAGACAGACAGACAGACGGACAGACGGACAGACGGACAGACGGACATGGCTAGATTGACTCGGCTGTTGATGCTGATCAAGAATATATATACTTTATAGGGTCGGAAACGTCTCCTTCACTGCGTTGCAAACTTCTGACTGAAATTATAATACCCTGCAAGGGTATAAATATACTAACTGTAGCGCGTGGCGGTTACACGTTGAAATAAAAAACAAATATTTTCAGTTTTCAAACTATTTTTATCTGAGAAAATACATAAAAATAAAGATAAAAAATTAGATAAAAAATATTTTTAAAAAATTGTCTTCATTGAGAAAAAATATTTCTTTACTTTGATACCCTTTAAAAAGGCGAATGAGTGGGCGTGGCAGGTTTTTGCAATACATATGTAAATTTTACAAGAATAACCTATCAAATGGCGTTTAAATTATTTAGTTATCTTGTTTTGTTCAAAAGTTATGATTTTTGCAACGTAAAATGAGAAAAGGCGCTACTGTGCGTCGCCCCTCTGAGATGGTGGAAGCCCTGAAAGGCAAGGGTTTCCTTGCCAAGAATGTGAGCAACATTATAAATAAATACAAAAGCCGCAATCACTTTTCAAAGTCGATCTGGAGCCAGAAAGTAAAACCCTGAAGAAGAATGAAGTTCACCCGATCTACAAGTTGTAGTTCCTATTGCATCGAAGAATCACCGTGGAAGAACCGTACAAACGCAACGGTCCTGTGTAATGCACAAATTGCCAGGAGTATGGACATACAAGGACATACTGCACCCTTCGGTCAGTCTGCGTAGTCTGTGGAGACTTCCACAATCCGCACACTGCCCTGCGAACAAAGAAGACCCAAAAACGAAAAAATGCGGAAACTGCGTAGGAAATCACACAGCTAACTACAGAGGCTGCGTGGTCTACAAGGAGCTGAAGAGTCGCATGCGACGAGCAAAAGCTACACGCCAAAAAAATACACAAAATGTGTATTATAATTCAAAAACTACTCCAGATGTATTTATTGCCAAAGCAGCCAGATCCTCTTTTGGTCCGCTAAATGCCCCCACAGGCATCTCCTACGCTGAAGCTCTACGACCAGGTATGCAAAATCCTCCCCCCTCAAACTCAGTAAACGCTCAGCAAGCCCCAGGGCAGTCACAAAACAACCTGGAATCCATGATGGTGACCATGCAACAAAGTATGATGGAACTCATGACATTTATGAAAACGACCATGCAAACGCTTGTCCAGAATCAGAATATGGTGATACAGTTGCTTGTATGCATATTCACGTGGAATGCCAACGGCGACTCACGGCATTAACTTGAACTAACACAATTCCTAAATGAAAACCACATCGACGCCATGCTACTGGTTGAAACGCACCTCATAAGCAGATACAACTTTCATATAAGAGGTTATACCTTTCACCGCACAGATCATCCAGATGGTAAAGCCCACGGCGGGACCGACATCCTTATCAGAGAACGTATCAAACACCATTTTCACCAAATGTTTGCAACAAATTTCTTGCAAGCTACGTCCATAAAAGTGCAGTCAGGTAACGGCAACCTTTGCATTACTGCTGTCTACTGCCCACCTCGCTTTACAATCTCTGAAGGTCAATTCATGGATTTTTACAACTCCCTTGGAGATCGATTTATAGCTGCAGGAGATTACAACGCCAAGCATACGCAGTGGGGATCCCGCCTCGTAAGCCCCAAGGGAAGACAACTGTATAACGCTCTCATCAATGTGAGAAATAAGCTGGACTACGTTTCCCCTGGTAGCCCCACATATTGGCCAGCAGACCCCAGAAAGATACCCGATCTAATTGACTTCACGGTGACAAAAAACATCCCACGCAATTTAATAAACGCCAAGGCCCTTCCAGACCTTTCTTCAGATCACTCACCGCCCCTACAGGCTGACGTCGCACAGAACCAATTGGATGAAATACAAAAAGTTTGTGAGTTCCCACATTGAGCTAGCCCCCCAGCTCAATTCTGAAGCCGACATTGACTCCTCCACCTCCGCACTGGAAGAGGTACTTGTGACTGCAGCCAGAATCTCAACACCACAACAGACGGATGTGCAAAAAATCAAACTCAAAGCGAACCAGCAAATTGAACACCTTATCCAAGAAAAGAGGCGTCTGCGACGGGCGTGGCAAACCAATATATCGCCATGCTCAAAGCAACGTCTAAATGAAGCCACACGCAAACTAAGCCGGGCCCTGAAGCAAGATGCCGAAAAAGCACAATTAAGATATATTAAAAAGCTCTCGCCAACCAGTACAAAGCATCCTCTTATGGAGAGCTCACCTAAATTTAAGCTCACCGGCTGAAACCATCACCCCGATAAGAAAGTCATCTGGTGGCTGGGCCCGCAGCGACAAAGATAGAGCCGAAAATTTTGCCTCACATCTCCAGGGCGTTTTCCAACCGAACCCTGCTGCAAATCCATTTGAACTACCGCAAATCCACTTTGAAACGGAATCTACTCCAGCATCATTTCGTCCGAACGAGATAACGAGGGTCATCAGGGAACTGAAGCCGGGAAAGGCTCCCGGCGATGACCTAATAACTCAAAAAATGATAATTGAACTTCCGAATTGTGCTATTGAGGTCATCTGTAAAATCTTTAATGGAAAAAATCTATAATTATAATGATACCGAAATCCAGAAAAGACCACACGACTCCATCATCTTACCGACCAATAAGTCTACTATCATTCTTGTCCAAGTTATTTGAAAAATGCCTAATAAAGCGCATAATTCCTTATCTGGGAGCTCACAAAATCATCCCAGCTCATCAATTTGGCTTCAGAGAAAAACATGGAACTATCGAGCAAGTTAACAGAATAACATCAGAAATTCGCACAGCCTTCGAGCATCGAGAATATTGCAGCGCGATATTTCTCGATGTTTCTCAAGCATTCGACCGCGTCTGGCTCAACGGCCTCATGCACAAAATAAAAACACTTTTTCCGGTATACACACACAAATTACTTGAGTCGTATCTCTACAACAGAGTCTTCGCAGTGAGGTGCAACGCAACAACATCCGGCACCTATTCAATCGAAGCTGGAGTCCCACAAGAAAGCGCACTTGGGCCTACCCTATTTGTCCTATACACAGCGGATATCCCCACAAGCGACCAGCTAACATTATCCACTTTCGCTGATGACACTGCGATCCTCAGCCGTTCCAGATGCTCAGTCCGTGCATCAGCCCAGCTCGCCAACCACCTCAAGGTAGTCGAGAAGTAGCTATTTGACTGGCGTATCAAAATAAATGAACAAAAGTGTAAGCACATAACGTTCACTACTCTCAACAGACAAACATGCCCCCCGCTCTACCTGAACAGCACACTGATCCCCAAAGTCAACGTGGTAACGTACCTGGGCGTCCACCTGGACAGACGCCTAACATGGCGAAGATATATTGAATGCAAGAAACTTCATCTAAAACTAAAAGCCAGCAGCCTCCACTGGCTCATAAACTTCCGATCGCCCATGTGTCTGGACTACAAGGTCCTGCTCTACAACTCCACACTAAAGCCAATATGGACGTATGGCTCCCAGCTCTGGGGGAACGCGTGCAGCACCAATCTAGTCATCATACAGCGCGCCCAATCAAAAATCCTGAGAACTATCACTGGGACACCATGGTATATTCGCAATGAAAACATCCACAGGGATCTCGGCATTCCTGCAGTTAAGAACGAAATAGAAAAACAAAAAGCGTCCGACAAGGAAAAGCTCTCAGTCCATCCAAATCCTCTAGCAAGGGACTTGATACGGGTTTCCAGAAGAAGCCGTCTACTACGCAACGACCTTCCAACCCAGCCATAATTAGTCAGGGCCATTTACTCTGTACCAGTCTACATGACTGCTGTTAGTCTTGTTAGTCTCATAAATGAGAAGATTCAATAAATAAAAGCAAAGCATAAAAAAAAAAAAAAATTATTTTCCGGATCGTTCCTCTGGCAGCTATAAAATATAGTCTTCCGATTTTCATGAAATTTTTATCCATATCTAAAAAATGGTGCAAAAAAGTTTGAAAACAGCCAAGTTATAATTTTTTTCTAAAAATTTATCGCCCGATCCGGGCCGTTCCGACATATATAGCAGTGAGAGTATATATGATATAGTCGTCCGATTTTCATAAAATTTTTACCAAAATTCTGGAATAATATAAAATGGCCATATATCAAAAATGATGATGAATTTTCTAAAAATGTATTGATCATTTGTGTTTAGGTCAGCGGCCCATTGCACATTGGGATGAAATGCCTTTATTTTGGCCAAAACCTAAAAAATTCGTGTTAATATATCAATATTGTTACAATTATTTTAAGCTAAGAAATGTCCCTAGACATCAAAAATGTTTAATTGGTATTTTATTGTCCAGCCGTTGTCTTCCACCAGCCCTTGAAAGTGAACTGTTCTTGCCACGTAGTGCGTGCCAGTTTGCTGATTAGACAAGTTTCTTAACTTTGACGTTCTCGGATTCTTAAACAGTTTGACCAATTAAAATACCTTAAAATGGAAAATGTTTCACATGGTATGTAGAAAATATCTGTAACAGTGATTAATTATATGTGCTTTTGTTTTGTCATGCTTTTAATGAAATACGTAACCACTAGTTTTGTTGATTCTAACCTTAAAATATTTTTGTTTCGTGGAGCATATCTAGCAAGATACAACAGGATTCAAATAACAGCTTATGTGGTAGTATGTGTTATTATGTGTATATTCAGATAGCATTTAAATAATTTGCGGGAACTTGCGGGGGGGTTTGATATTTCAACAGATGCGAGCAAGGTTGGAATTCGTCGAGGTGACTTACAGGAAGTTTGGCTGGATAATAATCGCAATGTCATCGCTACTTTTTGATTTGCATGCGAGGAAAAATAGTCGAGTGAACAATTTAACTGACGTATTTCATCGAGCTTTGGATTCTTCTGATCCTTACTTATCAAAATCACACTCATTGCCAAGTGAAGTTATTGCACTTTTAGCTTCTCCAAATCCAGAAGATGCAGCCCAAGTATATAATATTAAAGACGACCTTACAAGTATACCATATTTAGATTTTGATTTAGAAGAAGAACGTTTATATTAATACAAGTTTATGTACTTATTTTTAAGTTTTCGTTTATCAAATTATGTTATAATATGCAAAAATATTAAAATAAAAAAATTGTCTAACAATTATGGATAAAAAAATGAAAAAAAATATATATAACAACATTAATATGAATTTTATATGAATATACTGCAGTTCTATTATGTGGGCGGCAGGGAAGGAAAGGTGGCAGTGTAAAAAAAAAAAACCGAAATTCACAAATAATATAAGCAGCAAATTCTCCAAGTTTCAACTTTCTAGCTTTAAAATTACGGTTGTGGCCAAAATAAAGGCATTTCATCCCAATGTGCATTGTGCGCCGCTGCGCGCTGAGCTGACGGAGCTTTTTTCCCGCTCGCCCCTTTAATGCGCTCACACCGCCTGCACACTCGGGTGCAGTCCGAACACCTTGGTCGGCTGCTGTCGATTGGTAGCCGCTCACTGCAGCCAGCTTCTCTGTTCTCTGGCGTCTTTTTCCTATGCTTAGAGTTAGTAATATGTATGCAGCTGAATAAAGCTGATCGCTTGAATTGCCTCCACGACGCCCCCGACTTTTTTTTCTCCTCTGGGCTTTCTTCGGTCTCTGCGCCGGTGGGAACTACTTTCTCCAGGATCTTCAGTGGAAGGATCGCCCCCCGACTAATCAATGGTCCTTCGCGCCGAATACGGATATCCTTCCGCAACACAGCCAGCAGTTCCGGTGATTTTTTTGCTCAAGATAAGTACGAGCCTCTTCTATCCCCCTCTCTCTGCCGGTCTTCAGCAGTGGTCCGAACACTCAATTTCGTTCATACTGCTGCAAGATAATTGTGTTCCTTTTTTTTGTGTCAACTCTCGATCCGAGTTTTTCCGACACAACGGCAGTTTGAAGGAAAATTCCAAGGCATATGCATCAACATACATACATACATACGTGTGATAATTTCTGCATATACTTTTTTCGCGCAAGTCCGTCTCCGCCGAAATACAGTGAAATTGTGTGGTGAAATAAATAAATCAAATTAAATAAATAAAACAAAAAGGCTCAATTAATATACGCCGGTGTCAACATATATATTTTATGTTGTGTGCCATTTGTTTTTTTTTCTCCACGCAAGGTTCACAGGCCTTCACAGTTTTATATGCCAAATTCTAAAATACAGTCCACTCTTCGTGTTCCCACTGTACCATAAGGCGAAACATCCAACACATACCCCCACACAAATCCGCTCTGCTTGTCCATATATAAATATTTTCTGCCTCAACTATATATTTTTGCATGCGTATCCAACTCCATACATATGTCATTATATTTTCTGCCCGCCCATACAGGAATTAAATTACAATAAAACCAACCAACAAAAATAACCAAGATAAGAAATTCAAGTGCAAGTTTTTTTTATTTCTCCAAATCCGCACAACCGCCGCAGCAGACGTTTTGTTGTTGTCTTTTTGTGTTCCGCTTTGTTCTCGCTCCTGAGCTCTTCGCTTATACGGGGTTTTGCCAACGGCAAAACCAAACTTCGATTTACGGTTAGTTTCGGATTCCCGCGCTGACCGTCGCATCAGCCGCGCTGGTGTTGTTGTTGTTGTTGTTTCGGTTTTTCTGTGCCTTTATCTCTCGTCAGCGCCTAGCTTATGCACGGCTGTGCCGACGGCATAATACAGTTCGTTTCCAAGTTCACGCCAAGGGTATTTTTTTATTTAATTCCGCCTTTTCGGCGCCGTCGTAGTTACGGGAAACTAATTAAATACTCCAAACTAATTATTTCCAACACAAAAAAATTAATTTTGTTTATTCCAAGCCATCGCGAAGTGTTATTTCTTTTAGTCAGCCTTTTCGGCGCCGTGGTAATTAGGTGTCAGTAATTAAATACTTCACGTTAAATTATTTCCAAAATTAAAAAATTAATTTTTTCCTCTCTTTATTACGGAATATAATTAATAAAGAACTTTTCCAATTCATCCGTACAAGCTCCACGTCCGAACCACGGAATATATATACATAAATATACAATTGGTTCCTAAAGTCCAGAGTCCGGGTCCGACATTCAGCACTAATTCGGCCAGCAGCAGCAATCGCTTCCCATCCATCATTTGTGTTTCGTGGCCGAACTTCTCCGCTGAGGATTTGCTCCTGTTTTCTCTTCGCTTGCCGCTGACATTTTTTTTGTCGCTGGTGCTGTGTCCACTGGCGTTACGCGAACCAGAGTTGAGTCGTCTTTCCTTCGCAATTCGTATGTATTTCTTGGGCGACAAGTAACGTTGTTAGCGACCCAGATTGTGCCGAGCGCATTAATGTGACCATCTGTGAGTCCGAGAATGCCCACAGGTGACGACAAGAAGCTACCTGTGCTCCCGTCAATCCGTTTGGAGAGGTCCCGATCCGCATCTCCGCGCCCGTCTCCGCGCTCAACTCCTCTAAGGTCGAAGGCAGCCATTGCCATCCCAAGGGCAAAATGCGACAATTCTGTGAATCTTTGCCCCGGTCCAGCGCCAAAAACTACGCGATCCGTGTCCAAGATGGCTCAAAAGGCGATAGATATTGCCCTGAAGAAATTTATTGCCACAACAGACCGTGTTAGCCACTTCGAGGCTAACCTGCACACTCCGGCTGCCCCTGACACGGACAGATTGCCCCCTGGCATGTGCCAAATCCACCGGGACCAAATTCGGGCCCTGTGGGAAAAGGTGGAGAAAAGCTATGAAAGCTGCTCCGACCTCCTTGCCGAATCCGACGACCCTCCGACCATTGCATCAGAGCTAGAAGTATAGTTACTGCTATTCTGTGTTTTCGAAGTGTGTGTTTCAGCTGCAGGACGTAATTGACAGATCCGCCTTCCAACCCACACAGGCTTCCGCCAGTAGTCAACCACCCCCTTCTACGGGTTGTCGTCTGCCACCAGTGGACACAGAAGTCTTCACTGGGGACTATATTCGGTGGCCAACGTTCCGAGACCTTTTTACGGCGATCTATATCCAGAATTCGCGTCTCACACCGGTGGAAAAGCTGTTCCACCTGTTGTCAAAGACAAGTGGCGATGCACATGCCATTGTGTCGAAGGCCCCTCTTACAAACGAAGGGTTCATCTCCGCATGGCAGAGCCTCACTGAACGGTTCGAAAATCGGCGGTTGCTCGTCAACAGCCAGTTGAAAATCCTATTCAACCTTCCAGCAGTCCCCCAAGAGTCAGGAGTGCAAGGCACCATCCAGAGTTGCCTAACAGCCTTGTCTATGTCCTCCATCCAAGTCGAAACCTGGGATTGTCTCCTGGTATACATGGTTTCCACAAAACATCCCAAAACCACACTGTCCATGTGGGAGCAATCCGTCCACAACAAGGCCGAAATTCCGACCTGGAACGAGCTGAACTCGTTTTTGACCGAGCGTCACCGTACTCTAGAGGCTATCGACGATATCAGGCCTAGCAGTTCGGGGCAGGTTCCCCCCCGATCGACCCCTGCACGCGCCCCTGCGCGCCGGCTCAACTCGTATGAGGCCCGAGTGACTCCAGCCCCAAGAGGGTGCGATCTTTGCTCCAGGGAAAACCACCCTATTCGTGTATGTCCGCGCTTCCTGGAAATGGAAATGGTCGCTCCGACTACATCAGGAGGAAGCAGCTTTGCCTAAATTGTTTCGCACGAGGGCACCAGCAGCGGGACTGTACGAGTGCCCATAGCTGTTTCACTTGTCACAGCCGTCACCACACCCTCCTGCATCGTGGCAATCCATTCGCGACCGCTCCGACTCCGTCTGCGCCAGCGAGTCCGCGCCCCGCGGATTCCCCAAGAAACGCGAGCACCTCAGAAGATCACTCTGACGTACAAGTGTGCTTCGCTTCCGGCTGAAAAGCCGTCCTGTTGGGCACCGCTCTCGTCGATATTTGCCATATGGGGTGCACTTTCCAAGCGCGTGCCTTGATTGACTCTGGTTCCGAGGCGACATTTATTACTGAGAGGCTATTCAATCTCGTGAAACTGCCTTTCAAGACCATTCAAGCCCAAGTCTCCGGCCTTAACCAAACCATTGCCAGTCTACCAAATTCTGTCATTTCTCCATTCGAGCGCCTTCCAGACCCGGACTGCAATTGGAAACGGCAGCGTACGTCCTTCCGCAGTTGGCCGGGAGTCTGCCTTCGTACCCCGTCCCACAAGACTTTCTGCAGGGGCTCCCTGACATACCTCTTGCGGACCCCAAGTTCTTTGAGAGCTCCCAAATCGATGTCTTGATAGGAGCCGACATTCTTCCGTCAATACTCCTAGGCAACTCCAAGGCCAATATTTGTGGTTCTCTTTTCGGCCAGGAAACCATTTTTGGATGGGTGCTGACAGGTCCCATATTTCCGAGTGCCTCCCGAAATGTGTCCGCCTTCTCTACACGAGTCACCTGCGGCTCCGACGACCCGCTGGACCAGCTCCTCACCAAATTTTGGGAAGTAGAGGAAGTGCCCTCACAGATCGTCTCCGAGTCTGATTCTGTCTGTGAACGCAATTTTGTCCGAACTACACGCAGGGACAGTTGTGGCAAGTACGTTGTGACGCTCTCCTTGCGCGACCCTGAGCATGGTGGTTCCGAGCTCTCATCTTCAAGATCCTTCGCTCTGGCTCAGGTTCTGCGTAACGAACAGCGCCTAAAAAGGGATCCCCCCCTCAAGGCCCGATACGACTCGGTAATCCAAGAATACCTCGACTTGGGCCACATGGCCGAAGTTTCTCCGAAGAGCCGTTCCGCTACTTACTACCTTCCGCATCATGCAGTTCTCAAGCCCGAATGCACGACCACTAAGGTGCGGGTGGTTTTCAACGCCTCTAGCCCGTCCGCAAACGGGACAAGCCTTAACGACATTCTCTACGCGGGCCCGGTCTTACAGGCCGACCTCACAATACAAATCCTAAAATGGCGATACTTTAGGTTCGTTTTCAATGCCGACATCGAGAAGATGTATCGACAGATTTGAGTAGACCCCAACCATACACCGTTCCAGCGCATTCTGTTTCGCAATCCCGATGGGGAAATCCGTGACTACGAATTGAAAACGGTCACCTTCGGAGTCAACTGTGCCCCTTTCTTAGCGATCCGAGTCCTGCAACAGCTCGCCGACGACGAAGAGTCGAGGTATCCGCGGGCCACTCGGATCATTCGACAGTTTATGTACGTCGACGATGTCCTCGCGGGGGCCGACATAACTGAGGCGCAGGTGGCCATCGGCGGGATTCCCACTCAGAAAGTGGACCCCCAATAATAAGGCGATTTTGGCCAACATCCCGAATGACCATCTCCTTCACTCAGATTTTCTGGAACTCAACTCTGAGAGCACGGCTAAAACTCTCGGCGTGCGGTGGAAAGCGACGTCCGACGAGTTTTTCTTCATTCCGCCAAAATTGGTCTCAGAATCGTCGTTCACCAAGCGGCATCATGGATTCTGCGACGCATCCCAGAAGGCGTACGGTGCCGCCATTTACGTCCGGGTGGAGGTGGGGTCTACGGTAGAGGTGACCTTGCTGACGGCAAGGACGCGTGTGGCCCCAGTAAAAACGTTGTCGCTTCCGCGGCTCGAATTGTGCGGAGCCTTGCTCTTGTCCGAGATGGCGGCCGCCATCCTTCCGAAGATGCCCGGGCCTGCGTCCGCCTTGCACTGTTGGACGGACTCTACAATTGTTCTCGCCTGGTTGCATAAGCCGGCGTGTCATTGGACGACGTTCGTGGCAAATCGGGTGACCAAGATCACCCAGTTTACCAAAGTGGAGAAGTGGGCACATGTTCGCTCCGAGCACAACTTGGCAGATCTCGCCAGCCGGGGAGTAGCGCTCCAAGACCTCGCGGACAGCCAACTGTGGTGGCATGGGCCGGCCTGGTTGCGAAGGCCCCGAAGCGAGTGGCCCTTGCAAGGCGATGTCTCCCCTATAACTGACCTCGAGAAGCGAGCAGTCAAGGTCCATGTGGCGAAGGTTCCTCCTGAAGACATTCTTGAACGTTTTTCCACACTCGATAAGGCGTTGCGAGTTCTCGCCTACGTCCATCGCTTCATCCAGCGCTCGCGGAAGCTCCTGTCGTCGGTAGAGGATCGTTTAACAGCTTTTGAAATCGTGTCAGCTGAGTTACTTCTTATTTCCGTGACACAACGCAGGCACTTCAGCCTGGAGAGGGGTTGCTTAAGCCAAAAACGACCAATTCCAACTTCCAGTCGGGTTCAAAATTTGAACCCGTTCCTTGATTCGAATGGGCTCATGAGAGCAATGCGGCCGGGTTACAACTTCCGAGCTGCTCCAATACGATGAACGACATCCCATCATCCTCCCATACGACTGCCACCTGTCTCGACTCATCGTCCATTTTACGCATCGGATAACGCTGCACGGCGGCAATCAGCTAATGATCCGTCTGATCCGTTCCAAGTTCTGGATCCCGAGGGTGAGGAATTTGGTTAAGTCTGTTAACCGTCTGGCAAACGGAACTCATGGGAGACTTGCCAAAGGAACGGACCTCCTTCTCGCGTCCTTTCACATATACCGGCATGGACTACGCCGGTCCCTTCGACATCAAAAATTATACGGGACGAGCTTGTCTTATCACTAAGGGGTATTTGTTGGTGTTCGTTTGCTTCTCGACTGAGGCCATCCACTTAGAGCCTACGTCCGACCTTACTACGGAAAAGTTTCTCGCCGCCTTCGCCCGTTTCGTGTCTCGAAGAGGATGCCCCCGTCAAGTGCAGTCGGATAACGGGAAGACTTTCGTGGGGGCGGCTGCCCAACTCTCCCGAGATTTTCTCCACGCTCTCAAAGAAGCTGTGACGGGGGCCTACAGTCACCAGCAGCTGCTCTGGCAGTTCATTCCTCCGGGAGCACCCCACATGGGAGGCTTGTGGGAGGCAGGCGTAAAGAGCTTCAAAACCTTGTTTTACAAGTCCACGGCCACGCGAAAGTACACGTTTGAAGAGCTTGCCACACTTCTGGCTAGAATCGAAGCTTGCCTGAATTCGCGTCCGCTCGCTCCAATGTCCGAAGACCCCGCCGACTTGTTGGCGCTTACGCCTGGGCACTTTCTGGTTGGAGGCCCTCTCCTCGCCGTGGTTGAACCCGAGATCAAGGGGGTCACCACATCCATTATAAATCGCTGGCAACATCTGAAGGCTCTCCATCAACACTTTCGTCTGCGATGGAAGGAGGAGTACCTCAAGGAACTCCATAAGCGGAACAAGTGGCGAGCTCCCACAAGAAATCTCCGTGCCGGGGATATGGTAGTCATCAAGGAAGATAACCTTCCGTCCAATGAGTGGCGATTAGGCAGAGTTGACGCGGTGTTTCCAGGAGTCGATGGCCATGTCCGTGTGGTCGACATTCGCACCGCGCGAGGACTCATCAAGCGTCCCATTGCGAAGGGGATCCTGCTTCCGATGGAGGAGGTCGCCTGCCCGCAATAACCAACCGTCCCTCCACTCCATTAATCCACCGATCCGTTCCGTAGTTTCAATGTCTTGTTCCAATTCGTAGCTCCAATTCGTAGTCCCTACCAGTACTGATTAATTGTTCTTTTTTTCATGTGTTATATTCCACCAGTCGAGTGACGCACGATGTCGCCAAGCCCACGTACCGCCGAAAGCAGATGTTCTCGAGGTACGGGATCCTACCGATGCCGAGTCTGCAGAGGGATCCATCCGCTACGGAAGTGCCGTCAATTCCGCCGCTTGAGTGCCGAGAAGAGGCTCCGGGCCGTCCTGGCCAACCGGTACTGCCCCAGATGCTTGGCCCACGTGGGGGGGGTGACCGTTGCAAAACGTGTGGCCAGGACCACCACACGCTCCTACATCTCTCCGAATCGCCGATGTCGTCACGCCAGTCTCGCCCGGCAAACCGCCGGTCAAGGGATACCGTTGCCACGCCCAGGCCTTCGTCAGCCGCTCCACGGCCCTCGTCAACAGCTCCACGCGCCTCGCCCGACACCCCTGGGCAGTTTTCCGCCGCTCGTCCGGGTACTAAGCCGACCACGGTCGCTGCTCCGTCGCTGTCGTCGCTTTTGCAGCGGCACAGCGTGAACATCCTGCCGACTGCATTGGTGCGGATCCACACCGGGACTCAGAGCTTCGACACGGCCGCACTCATCGATCCGTGCACACCCATGAGCTGCATCGACGCGTCGCTAGCTGCAGCGTTTCGCCTGCCGACTACCAACGTCGGGGGTGAACAGATTTGTTCTGCCACCGTCGGCTCCAAGATCGACAGCGCCGTCCGGCTCGACGTTGTCTTTAAGATAGAGCCTCGCGTGCGCATCCGCACCCCAGTTCGGGAGCTCAGCGATGCGGTGCGTGCCCACTTCCGGGACATCACGCTGGCCGATGAGGGGTTCTATCGCCCTGCTTCAATTTCCGTGATCCTGGGCGCCGACATGTACCCGCGGGTGATAAGACCGGGCTTTCGAAAGATCGACGACGGATTGCCGGTGACCCAGAGCACAATCTTTGGATGGATCGTGTCCGGAGCTTGTCACCAGCCATGATGAGGACGGTTCCTTTGCAACCCGGGTGATTGCAAGGGGGGGCGGGATGTTTAGGTCAGCGGCCCGTTGTGCGCCGCTGCGCGCTGAGCTGATGGAGCTTTTTTCCCGCTCGCCCCTTTAATGCGCTCACACCGCCTGCACACTCCGGAGAGCGGGCCTCGGGTGCAGTCCGAACACCTTGGTCGGCTGCTGTCGATTGGTAGCCGCTCACTGCAGCCAGCTTCTCTGGCCTCTTTTTCCTATGCTTAGAGTTAGTAATATGTATGCAGCTGAATAAAGCTGATCGCTTGAATTGCCTCCACGACGCCCCCGACTTTTTTTTCTCCTCTGGGCTTTCTTCGGTCTCTGCGCCGGTGGGAACTACTTTCTCCAGGATCTTCAGTGGAAGGATCGCCCCCCGACTAAACAATTTGTATGGGAGCTATATGATATAGTCGTTCGATCCGGCCCGTTCCGACATTAATAGCAGTGAGAGTATATAAAAGACTATATGCAAAGTTTTATTCAGATAGCTTTAAAACTGAAGGACTAGTTTTCGTAGAAACGGACAGACGGACGGATGGACAGACGGACGGACGGACAGACGGACATGGCTAGATCGACTCGGCTGTTGATGCTGATCAAGAATATATATACTTTATAGGGTCGGAAAGGTCTCCTTCACTGCGTTGCAAACTTCTGACTGAAATTATAATACCTTAAGGTGTATATATTTTTTTTTATTATATTAGAATTTTGATATAAATTTCATAAAAATCGGACAACTATATCATATAGCTGCCATCGAAACGATCGGTAGAGATATCGAAAATGTAAAGCTGGAAATGTAAAACTGTATCTGTCAAACTGTAAACATAATAAGTATAGGTAAAATGTAATGAAACTCTGTTTTGTGTGTGTTTTCAGCATTATAGTTTATATAATATAAATATCAAAACCAATCTGCAAGGGTATACAAACTTCGGTGTGCCGAAGTTAGCTTCCTTTCTTGTTTTTTAATAAAATAATAAAAGAAAATATTACATGTAGGTTCTTTATTTAATTTTTTTTTTAATTTGCTAGACTTAGCAAAATTGCTGTACTTCGCTTTATCCAATGCTCCGATTTCTCAATGCCAGATTTTAAGTCAATAGCTATGACAAATGAGTTTGAACGTATAGGGTAATAATATGCTGGGCACTGGTAAACACCTCGAGAGCGCTTTTTAAGATTTTCAACAGGCTTGAAGTGTATAACAGGTAATGAACAGATAAGCTCCATTGGAAGTGGATCTTGAAGGCACTGGTTTTTTCGCAGCCACCCCGCGCCTTCTAAGAACAGACTCCGTATGTATACACCACCTCCTTCTCGTATTATTCGAGCTGCGGCTGCATCTTCTTCTACAAAAACATAAAACTCCCAAGACAACTCATCTATCGGGGTCTTCGTGGTTCGAGCAGAGGTTTGCAATACAGCAGTAACAAATCCAGTTGGGAAGGTATAGGCCGCAAGCCAAAATAATGTTGGTGAACGAAGTGTTTTTGCCCAAGAACTGAAATGTGCAACTCTAAGGCTTAAGTCACGAGCCCAAGCCGCTAATGGCTTAAGAGAATTATAAGCTAAAAAACAGGCATTATTTTTATTTTAGTGCTTTAAGCCAAATACTCACCTTTCAACCATTGTAATGGTACACGGCCCTCAGAAATAGCCATGAAAATATCCTCTAAATCAGAACTCATTACCACTAAACCTTGTATACCACGGCGTAAGTCCCGCAAATGAGAACTCATTTCAACAATAAGTTTGTTATAGCGCTCAATTTCTTGTAGCAAGACAACTTCCAATGGAGACCGATTAATGCCAATAACTTTCGCGGTCTGTTCATAATTAATCTCATCTGGTGTACCTAGCAATATTTCCTTTGCTAGGTCAGAAACTTTTTTTTCAGTATTTTCATTGCCACCTGATCCTGAAGTCTGTACCTGCATTGATAGCAGTGTCTCGAATAACATACGAGATTCACCTATTAATGAAGCTATATCAGCATTAGAATGTTGTCCAAACGCTTCTGGCTTATCAATATAGGGAAACATTTGAATTTGATCTAAGTACGATTGAACATCACCGTCATCGGGAATAAAGTAATTAGTGAGAGATGACAATCTTTGAGAAATCAAATTAATTAATATATTAATTAAATTGATTAAAGTCTGTCTTACCTAAACTTTCTGGTCTGTATAGCTTGATCACAGTAAAATTGATTTATATAGGTTATTAAAAGGCGCCGATCCCAGTCGTCAGTAACGTGACCACCATAATTAACTCCTGCTATAAGATACTTTAACGCACCCCAAGGAGTTTCTTCATATTCGTTTAAATACAATAATAATAATATTTCAGAAACTTCAAAATCTGAATCGTTAAAGCTGTATATTACATTCCAACCGAGTTGTAAAAATTTTTTACGCTCAAGTAAAATAGTGTGAAAAAAACATAAAGCGAACAGTAGTTTTTTATACTTTATCGGATCATTACAAATTTCTATATTAACTTCATTTATATTGTTATACAATCGTTTCATATTTGACTTGATACCTCTTGGAGGTTCTGTTGTCATTTTAATACTTGTTTGCAAGATGGAAATTGGAAAGTCCGGATGAGGGCTTGAGCTGAGCCACAAGCGAAACTTTTTATGTAATTTCATAGATTGCATTGTATTAATCATTTTATCTAAAGTTGGCATCCAGCTTAAAGATAAATGACAATTTGCTAAAAAGATCCAGTTGCCATCTCTTATACCATCCATAATCAGCTTTGTTGCCACCGGTGCTTGTCCTTGGCCTAAACTAAGGGAATACATACGTTGTGCCATTTTAACAGATTCTGACAATGTTATAAGTGATTGCGCAGGATCAACTCCTGGTGATAAAACAAATATAAGTGGAGTCTGAGATATGGATTCTTCAAAAGTAGCTTTAAGATCAAGGACGGGTGGATCAACATACCGCGGTCCAAGCTTAGTAATAATAAACTGAGTCATACAAAATGATATTCGATCTGGTCGTAATGACCGTATAACACAAATTTTCTGAAAATCGGTTAATTTATCATTCCATTCTCCAACGAGGTCCTCTTGTTCTGGAAAAGTAGTAGCATACCAACCTGTAAACAAAATAATTGACTAAACTAACCTAAAAAAACTTTTATATATGTATGAACAATACCATTCCAAGCTTTAGAATTTTGTTCAAAAGAATCAATTATGCCATGAAATCCTGCGACTTTATCAAGTTCAGTAATATTATCCCAGTTTTGTTCATTTATCCACCCTAGATAAAAAATGTAGATCAGATAATATTATTTTTAATTTTATAATTTTTGTTAGTCTTACATGGTGCTGGATTAGGAGCCTGTCCTTGTTTATCTAAAACAATACCGCCTTTTAAAATAAAATCATATTCTTCTTCAACAAGTTTTCCAGCATTTGCAAGAATCTTGCTGTCATATGTATTGAAAAAAGAAGCTTATGGCGCTCAAATAGGCCACGGCAAGTGTTTCTATAAACAGAATAGGTATGATATTCATTGATATTTTGAATTCGTTCGTGAACAAGTTGGTTGCGGGGACTACGTTCTATTGATTGCGTAAATAATAAAATGTAAGCTGTCAACGAAAATACATACATTGGATCTATTTTAGACATATCCATTAAAACGAAGAAAAGAATAGCAGCTCGTTCAGATGCTGGTTTATATTCTTGGCGTGCTGCATCAATTTCCACTTCAGTGACTTCTGCAATGCTTAGAGACTCCTTAACTAGAACTGAGGTTTGTCGTGATTTCTGAAGTGTGGAAAACAATTCATCATCGTCTAATAGAGATCCCCTGCTCTCATTAAGTAAACGAAGGATTTCATTATCAAGATCAACAAGAGTTCTTTTGTTCCGAGCAATTGTAATAACTAACTCGTCTTTCTGTTCTTCAAGGGCTGGCTTTTCCCTGCAAACAATAATCCCTAGAAGTTGGGCTTCAAGTCCATCCTGTTTTAATGCAAAGTTAACAATTGTAGTCTTTGATGAAATTTCAGGGGGATAGTGGGGATTTGCGATCTTTGTCGTAATGTAAAATCTGAATTGATCATTATAAGATATGTATTTATCGTTAAATTTAAGTAGTATTTCACCACTTTGAATCGTGAAGCTTCGACGGAGTATCGGGTTAATTGCCTGATCTAAATATTCTCCTACATTTTGCAATAATACTGGTAATCCTTCTTTCATTGCTCGTTCTAATTGCCGCAAGTAATCTATCATCCCGAAATCTATTATCATTAAGTGACTACGTTCTTCCATATTCTTAATCCAATTATTAGCTTGCATTTGTGGATCAATTATAAGAGGCCAGCGGGTTCCGTGCGTTACAATAACTCCGTTTTCTGTACTTAAATCATCAGCTGGCAAACCTTGAATGTTCCACTCCCGTATTGAAACAGCGTCGATAAGAAAAGTTGTTATTTTTAGCTCTGAAGTACATGGTATTAAAAGATCTTCAATTACTGAGGACCACTTTGTAACCAATTCTTCACGATACTTTGTATCAAATGCACCCAAGTAAGACATAAATGCAGTACAAAGCAAACAGTCTCCTGGAAGTTTTTCAAAGGCAAGGTCCAACTGAGCCACTGTCTCTATCCACCGCTCACGTTCACCTGACAAGGATTCTACCAAGATGATTGCACGCTCTAATTGTTTTTTAAGTCGTTCTTCCTTAGCGCGCAACTCATTAAGAAGATCCGTTTTTTCACTTAGTTGACGGTAAAGTTCTTCAATGACAGCTTGTAGCTCCTCAAGTTTTTTTTTTGCAGCAGCTAATGCAGCTTGTTTTTCTTCTAGAGATCTCATGGCATTATCTAATTTTTCTTGTTTTGGAGCAACGATTCGGTAAACTTTTCCATAATTTTCTATTGCCATAATCCATTGCATCAAAGATTTACAAGCAAGTGACACAACGGCCACTTTATCTGGTTCTAGCTCCGGGTTCTTTGTGTAAATTGCAATTCGTTTAAGGGTCTTATCAGATATATGGTCACGATCAAAATTTTTTAAGTCGTTTAAAAACGTTGATTCACTTAAAACTTTCTTTGCGTTTTCCCAAGTCGGCTCCTTTCCGAGCAAAATTAATACAGCTTCCATAACTTTTTCTATTTTCATAGGTGGACGCCCATATGATTTTACTTCAGAAATATCTTTTTTATTCAAAGCATCTAGCGCTTTAACAGCAGCGTCTATCATGGGCATTACGACCTCTAGGTCTGCTCGAGCTGTTGCAGCTAAATCAAGGCAAATTACTTCTTCTCGTCTAATAATAACGGCTTCTGCATCAACCTTTTCTTTTTGCTCGGTTGCCTCCGATTTTTGAATTTCGATCATAGTTATGAACTCTTCGCATTCTCTGGCAAGGATTTTAACTTGTTCGGAGCTCGTTTTTAGCTCCTCGGACATCAAAGAAACTTTTTCTTGTGTCTCAGCAATTTTCGAAAGTCCATTGCGTAATCTGTTAGCAGCAGTTAATACCTCCATCCTTTTTTTTCCTAACAGTTCCTTGAAACCACTTACTAGCTGTAAATAATTGGGTGATGTGACATAATTATAACGTTTTACTTCCAAGAACATGAGGTCCGACATTTTTGCAACACTAGAGTGAATAATTGAACACGCAAGAGCAATATCACGTTGAAGGATACTTTCGGTTGTCATAACCAAACTATCTCGATGCTGCTCGTCCTCTTTTCCAGGAACTACAACATTAAGTTGAAATCCATGTAAGAAATGAGAAGCAACTTCTAAAAGGGCTTCTTGAGGCCATAGTCTTAGCCAATTGGGAGTGGTTGAACTTAATAAAGCAGGATATTGCCTTATGTAACTACGGAAATGTTCTCCAATAGGGTTAAAGCACAGTGCTATATTCATAAAATCACGAACATTTAACATAAAAAACGAGTACAAAGCTTCTGTTGTTAAAACTATTCCTGCCCTTTTAGCGGAGCGTTCAAGTTCACTTTTCAGTTCATCGAACTCATCCGACTTAAAAAGATTAATTTCTCCTGTGCTTAACATATTATTTATAATTTCTAAAAAAGCTAGTTCTGCTATTTGTTCACTACTAAATATAAACACAGTTTTTCTCTGCTTTATCCCTGTAACTTTGTAAAGATTTTTAAGGTCCTCTCTTAAATCACCGGTTTTATATTTTTTTGTTACTTCAATTTGAAAGATGCTCATTTCTAAAATAAATGCCGCTAATTTTGATAGCACTTGACGACCTGATCCACCAATACCCATATTTAGAATATGACCTCGAGGTTGAGAAATCACTCTTAGAATTCGAACTATATGCTCAATAGCTTCCTTAAAAAAAACTAGATTCATACGAGTCGTTCCTGGAAAATTATTATATTCCTCTAGCTGATTTTTCATATAATTTCTTAAAGAATCTATCTGAAGGTCTTCATAGAAACCTTGAGGATGTGCAAAGTCACCAAACAAGGGGGGTAGTTTAGATGGGCATAAACCATGAAATGTAACCTCAAAGTGTTTTCCTAATGTGTCATTTACATTATTTAGAAACCAGAGCTGATCTGCATCATCAACCAAACGGTCGCAAAATACTCTAAAGCACTCGTGAATCCACAAACGTAAGAATAAGTTTTTTTTTGTTTGAAGTTCTTGCGTACTTCTCAGAAGACCTTGAAAGACCTTAGATATATCTCGAAGGTTAAAAAGGTAATGTGACTTATTTGGTGTTGGCAACATTTTTCCAATTACTGATGAATATAAGTTAATGGTGCATAAGGTAATAGGTAACCAAATCTCACGAACATCACTAGGAAAAGAATTAAGCTTGTGACTTAGCATGGTACCAAATATTCGAATAATTGTTTCCTGTGTAGGAAATGTTAAATTCAATAAGACGAATCGGCTTTGCGTACGAGTTGAAATTGATTGCCTACCACCTCCTGGTGGACCCATGGCAGCCATTAGTAATGTGTTTTGAACAAAAATTTTTTGTTGGGTTTTACGATTAAACCAATATTTGTAATCTATCCATTGCCTAATAAGTTCTAATGGTGGTTGTGATCCGTAAATATCTTTTGCAGGCATATTAAAATCATCCATAAAGCATATCATCCTTTTTCCACCAATTGGCACAAACTGCGTTTTCGTTCGCTTTTCCGTACGATTTTCTATAGATTCTTGAAGTCCAGCTGCTGTAGTTTGCGCTGACATATTAACGCATAGTACGCAAAATTTATTCCTATCACATGAATCCATTACACTTACTGCTGTTAACGTTTTTCCTGTGCCAACATTTCCAACCAGCATTACTGGATATTCTTCAGCAAGAAGTTTTGAGACAACATATTCATACCTTATGGTGTCCCCGGTGGGTACAATTATTTTGTAAAATGGTAAGCTAAAATAGTAAACTTTACAAACAAATCAAAATATGTTTTATTTTATCTTACTTTTCATCATATTTCCAAGTGCCGGATAATTTGCTGTCCCACGGTAAAAAGGTTCTTTCTTGTGGATCTACAAAGTAGTCATACACAGTGTCTTTGATAGGAAAACAACTTTCCATTTCACGAATAAAGCTATCAAGCTTCAAACGACTATCTTCATCTACGCTCGAGCAAATAGACCATACTAAAGAAAACATAAACCATAGTCTGGTCATTTCTTCAAGTAATTCTAAATTGTTTGCGGTTATGCCATTTTGTTTTGTGCCAAATATCTCCAGCAATTTACATAACGACATAACTCCATTTAACTCATTAGTCTTAACAGGTTCCTTGCAACGTGCACGTTTATAATCCAGTATTTTAGCAAGCATGTACTCAAAATGAAATCGTAAGAAATCACCAAATTCCTTCACTTTTAAACGCTGCAACCAAGAGCTTACATAGGGTTTCCATCCCCAATCATTATAGTCATTGTATACCATTCCACAGCGGGAAACAGTAGCAGGTGACGCCACCGCCAAGTCTGCAACTTCAAACAAGAGTGACACCTGAACAGGCATAGTGATCCTTTCACTATTTACAAGAGTCAGTAGTTTATTGTCATCCATTACTGAATTCATATTTTCAATCCAAACTGCATCCACAGGTCCATCAAACAATAACCATTTTTGCAAGGGATCTTCATCAGCACAAATTATTCTCATAATTGAACTCAATACGCCGTCGAGCCATTCACCAGTAGACAAATTATATTCCCCATAAAGCTCAGCCAAATTTAAAGCTTTTGGATTTAATGGGAATACACTAACAGCCTCCCATCCGTGGTATTTAAGAGAATTCATTCGGCAAAAGGCACCTTGCAATATTCGCCATGTGACAGATTTTGCTGTTCCAGTATCCCCTATTATCATAACTGAGTGCCTTGAATTTTTAGTTTCATAAAGTTCTATTACTTTTTTTACAGCTATAGTTAAAGGTTGAAGCCCGGCCTCTTTAAATTCATCATGTATTGCAGTATAAAACTCGCTGTAGTCTATAACCGGTACACTGACTCCAGGGAATATATCTGACATAATTCCAACAAAAAGAGGCAAATCATTTGCTGTTAAGCGTGCTACGTTCATATCTTTCATTGCTAAGTATACAATCTCTTCTTCATTCGTGTTCGGAAGTTGTCGACGTTTTAGTCCTGCATATCGTAGGAGAGCAACCATTGAACGCAATCCAAAGTCATAATGATACTGTTTTGATAGTTGCTGCTTAGCTAGTTCATATAAAGTAAAAACTTTTCGTGCTAAATTTCTTGTATTAGTAAAACCATCAGAAAAAAGCAAATTTTCTGCAATGATTATGTTATCAGGGACCATCATTGATATAGGGCGAAACATTGATTTCAAATTATCGGGAAGTTCTGTCCTTCCGGCATATCCCGGATTCATAGTAATAAATAGACCAACTGTATTTTTTAATTTAATCATTTGACCCTCAAACATAAACTCGAAGGCCTTAGCTGATAGAGCAGCCATAATAGACATTATTTGTTGTGCTACTACTGATAAAACTTCAATATTTATGCGATTAAATTCATCGAAGCAACCCCAGCAACCACTTTGTGCCAATCCAGAAAAATTTTTGCCAATGCTTTTATAATCTAATCCTTCGGAACAGTTTGTGACTATAACCCACATACCCAATGCTTTACCCAGGTCTTTAACTGTCTCTGTTTTACCAGTACCTGCGGGTCCTTTCGGACTTCCACCACGGTGCAAATGAAGGGCAGTGGTCAATGTAATATAGCACCGATCTGTCAGTGGTGTAATAACTAAACGTCCTGAATTACCAGTATATTCGTATCCATACCAGTGCTCGGTATTTGTCTGTTTTATCACGCAGAGCTCAGATTCTCGGTGCCAATAAAATCTTAATTGAGAAAACCACTCAAAATGGCCAGTGTCTTTACAATTTGATTTATACATCCTTTCAATAACATCACGTCCGTGTATTTCTATAGTAATAAGAGTATTAATCTTAAGGCGCATTATTTTAGTGAGATCCTTACGGCTCATTTCTGATAACTTTGAAAGAACTTTAATTTGTTTTTTTTTTAGTTTACGAAGAGGTTTTTTTTGATCAACCATACTGCAGTGAATTAAACTTCTTGTACACTCGGTAGTCCATTGAATCTGGGCAGTGGTCAGCACCATTTGCCCGGGCCAAAGAGAAATCCATTTTTCACGATTTCCAATCAATTTTTTAAGAGATCCTCTTGTTAGTTTAAGAGAATCTTTCATAACAGCAACCATGAAATCTTCTACCTGCTTAAGGCACTTTTCTGATGGACCATCTATATACAGAACTTGTAAAAACTCGACATATTCTCCATCATCTGAATACATCCCGGTAGCCTGCCAGCGACTTAAAGTTTTTCCAACTCTTTTTAACTCAAGCTTATATAAATTGTCGAACAACTTTTTCAAATGATTTTGAACTAAATCGGGCATTTTTGCATTTCCTAAGATTTCTAGAAGGTCGTCGTTTGATATGAAATAAAATCGCGGAAATAATTGTCGTTTCGCTTCAAGATATATTTCCAATGCACGTTGAATAACCTCTAAACGTTCATCCATTCGAATAAAACGATTCAATAGGAAAGGCGCTGGTCGTAAATGGGTTGCTTTAACAGCTGTTTTTGCTTGATACATTTTACTAGATATAGTACGAAATTCTTCAGTAATTGTAACAAAACGTTTTGCCTCTTCTGGAAGTTGCTTTCGTATGTCATCTCCCTGAAATATATTTTCCAAGTATAGCCACTGACGTTGAACTGTCAAACCTTTTTCAAGAGTCTCACTAATATATGACAGAGTTTTTTCCCAATAATCGACAATATCTATAAATGGTTCAACAAAACGCGTAGCCTTTATTGCAGATATTTGTACCATGTGTTCCTCCAGCAGCTGAAAGCAATCATCGACGTTCTTAATTCGATAAATGCCGTCATGATAAAACGCCATTTCAAAGCCTTGTTTTTTCCAAATGGTAGCAATATTTTTAATTCCATTTTCTATTTGTAATTCCATGGTAGCAGCATTAGATATATCTTGAATATCTTCAGAATAGGCTTGAAAATCTAAATTAATTATAAGTTCCAGTGTAAAATTCTTTGCATTTTCGTCAAATTCGCTAAAGTAAATTAATAAAATAAAAAAACCTTTAAAAATAGTAAAATAATATAAAAGTTTTCATTTAATGTATATTAGTGTTGGAGGGGGAGGCGCTTCTTTCCATGGAAGTGATGGTGGTTTGAAGTTGGGGCCATCTTGGGATAATTTCTGTTTAGCTTTATTCGGCTGCATACATAATACTGAATAAGATTTAACATAAGATGGCGCGCCGGCCCTATTTACGCTGCGAAAACGAGATCGGCAGCGGCCGTCTGTGGAATTCGGCTACGAAGCCCGAGGCTCGAGCTCCGGAGCGCGGAAGCTGTGGGAGAGGGGCGAGAGCAGAAAGCTCAGCAAGCAGCGGCGGTACAATGGGCCGCTGACTTAAACATTCCGCTCACCCCCTACAATCACTCGCGTTGCAAAATGTCCGTTGTCAATACGGCTGGTGACAGGCGCCGGACACGACCCATCCAAAGACGATGCTCTGGTCCACGGGGAGTCCGTCCTGGACTGAAGCGGAAACCCAGCTATATCACACGCGGATTAATGTCCGCGCCAAAAAACCACGGAGATCGTCGCGGGTAGGTAGCTAGCGTGATATTCCGGAATAGTACCCGCACAGCGTCGTACGGACGCGCCAGTGAGGCTCGATCATGAAGACGACAAATCTGCTCGCCCCCAAAAGCTGGTAGTTGGCTGACAGAAACACGTTGCTAGCGACGCGTCGATACAGCTCATAGGCATACACGGGTCGATGAGCTCCGCCGTGTCGAAGATCTAAGGATGTTGACGCCTTCCGCAGCAGGAGGGACGATAGGGACGGAGCGGCGACCGCGGTCTCCGCGGCACCCTGACGAGCAGAAGAAACTTGCTGAGGAGCAGTGGACGAGGGCCGAGGAGCGGCCGAAGAGTTCCGTGAACTGACCAACGAGGGCCGAGAAACGGCTAAAGAATTCCGAGGACGGGCACAGCTGTGCTGTCGTGGCTGGCGTGGAGCCAGTGCTTGATCGGAGAGGAGCAACGGCGTGTGGTGATCTTTGCCGCACGTTATGCAGCAATCTCCTCGCCAACACTCCTTCGGAGTCCTCGTGGGCCAAACAATTGGGACAGTACCGGTTGGCAAGGACGGCCCGAAGTCTCTTCTCTGCACTCAGATGGAGAAGTCGAAAACATTTCCTTAGCGGATTGGTCTCACTGCAGACTCGGCAACGGTAGGATTGAGAACTTCGAGTACGCTGCGTGGACGTGGAGATATCATGCTCGACTGATATGAATGGGGCGTAAAGAAAAAATCTAAATCAGTACTAGAAAACTTACGAATTGGAACACGAATTAGAGCTACGACACCACAGTGACTTAAAACCGGCAAGCGGGCGCTTCCATCGGGAGAAGGACGACCTCCGCTATGGTCGATAGTGTGCGAACTAGAAACACGGAGGGGACGGCTGCTACGAATGGGATGCAGGCACTGGACGGTCATGCCTATGCAGGAGAGTGTGGTGGTGCTGATTGCACAGTTTTTAATGGTCGGTGCTTGGACGACGGACTTGGTGCGGTCGCGGATAGATTTGGAACGCTGGTAGACCAATGTAAAAAAGACAGAGCAAGCGACATCTAGGGGTCGGTTGAGGAACTCGATTCGCGGGCTAAGAGAAAGAAGCATAGGGCAACAGGGCGAATTGTCAGATGAGTTCTGGTGAGAGTGGGTTGCAGCTAGGCTGTTTAGGGGTTTGGCGCCATGGGCAAGCGGCATCAGCAGAGAAAGTCGTGCTAATCAGAATAAAAAGTTATAAATATATTGTGAGGAGTCGTTTGACTCCCCACAAATACGCGGCCGACAACAACAACAGCGGCCAGCGCCGGCGGCCAAGCAACAACAACCACAGTTGCCAACGCTCATGGAGAGCCTCAACAGCCACAGCAGCAGCCGAAGAACAACAACAGCAGCAGAAAAACCGAAAAACCAACACAAACCCTCGCGAATAACTTTGTAAATAACTTTGTATATATTTTTGAATATCTCCTTCATATGTAAACCTAAGCAATAATTGTAAGATTTCTCATACTATTTCTAAATATTAATTGCATTAATCTAAGCTTAAGCGATAATCGGTAGTTATCTTTCCCCCCGTTCTCACACCACTAGCACACACACCCACACACACCCGGAGAGCAGAGAGATATTCACCACGAACAAGTGGCCACGGAGCCAGCACCGTACAAGAGCAAGAGAGAGAGGACATACGATCGAGGCCAAAAACAACCCCCGAAAATTGGCACGCGCCCAAGAAAGAGCGAGAGCAAAGGAATGCACCGAAACTTCGAGAAGTGGAAAAATACCGGAGCTGCAGAAACTTGCAAAACAGATGGCAATTTTTCACTCTTGCGGACGTGGCGAACTCGATCAGAAGTGCGAGCGGAAAATATGTAAAACTTCGAGCCAGATTTTTGCGATTGCTAAGTGCGGTTAACAGTGAGCAGCGAGTGACGACGAGGAAGTCCGAAGTGTTGTAAATTTTTAAATAAATATTTCTCGCACATTGAAAATACGGCGCTCGCCTTGATTATTCCCAAATAAATTCTGGAAATATTTTAAAGGGAAAACTTAGATCTTTTCTCGCCACTGTCGGTCCAACCAACTCGCGGAGTAATGCGCGCCGATTTACATATGTGTGTATGTATGTATAGTACGGAGAAATGTAGAACGGGCCGAGGAAGTAGAAAAAAAACGGCGATAATTATGCCGTTGCAGAACGTAGTGCAGGCAAATGGGAAACAAGGATTTCAGGACTATATCCTTATCCGGCTCGAAGAACCATGTTCAGGAGTGGGGTGGCCAGGAAATCCTCCGCAAAAGGATCCAGTATAAGTTTATCCCAAGAAGAAAAAAACGTAGAATTTGCTGAAGGTGGCGTAACGGAGTTCGCCTGGCTTACTAGTACTTCATATTTTGTCTCTTATTCCTAATTTTAACCAGGGATTGCAAATAAGAGTTATGAGTAAAATAAAAGTTATTACCAAAAAATTGAGCTAAAAAGATGAAATATTTAGGTATACCATAATTTTTGAAGGAGTTCTCAAAAATAAAATAAACTTTTATAACCAATTTTTATTTTTTAATTGCGCTTTAACTCTTATTTTTAAATATTAATAAAAAAGTTGTAGAATAATTATTATTTTTCAATGTGTATATAAAAGTTGAGTTATAACAGTTATTTTCAATTTTTAAAATAATAATTGAAAATTAAAATTATTTTCCAATTTTTATTTTAAAAATTGAAAATAATAATTATTCTCCAATTTTTATTTTAAAAATTGAAAATAAAAATTGAATCGCATAACCAGTTGTAATCTATTATATAAAAATAAGTCGAGTTTTCTGCGGGGATCAATTAACTCCAGAACGCACGAACCGATTTCCACGGTTTTGCATTCGTTGGAAAGGTCTCGGAATTTGTGATTTTATGCAGTAAAGAAAATTCAGGAAAAATTGCAACAGAAAGCGGGAATATCATTTTTGCATAAAGCGCCAACACTGACACATAGCATGCCATAATTCTCTACTCAGTTTATTTTATGACAAATCGAAATTGTGTTCAATTTTGAGTAAAATAAGTTATTCGCTTCATATCAGTGCAATTGGAAACCAGCATTTGTATTTAGGGTGGTAAGTTGAACTGTGTAAATTATGTGGATTAGAGGTTAAATTAACCGCTCTGCCTATAGTCGAAAATGCCTATAGCACGACGTGTGAACATCGGTCTCCGCACAAGGCATGCAATCCAGCAACCAGTGTATTCACAGAACTTAAGCGAGGAGAGACGAAATGTAGTAAGGGAAAATGCCCGATTGAGACAACGCGTGGGCACACGAAGATCAACTGGTGTGCAGCATCTAAGCGGATCCCAACCAGAGTGGCAGGCTCCTAACAGCAGCCTTCCTCGACATAGCCACCGACCTCAGGACAAATTTCAAGAATCGTGAGATAGAGTGCTAGAAAATATTCGTTATCCGAAGGTGTCGCGGGTGAGACCGAGCCCCCGGTGTTGCCCATATCCGTTTTGTCCACTGGAGGGTCCCAACAGTTGGCCTCTCAGAGCCCCAGTTCCCTACCAGGGTGTCAGGCCCGGACTACCGTCCGAAATTGGTAAGGCGGATAATCAGCTTACCTTGAAAAAACCCCTTATGGCAATACCACCAACGAGACAGTTTCATCTTTCCTCCATTGTCGGAACTTCCTATTTATTGAAACCATCTTTCCGCTATTCAGTTGGTCTCAAAAAGACTTTCGGATAGGGACCACTTAGTTAGTAGTTCTTGGTGATTTTAACATCCCAGGGGCTATTTGGTCCCTAGATAATTCCATTAACCACAATACATCACAAAAAATGTGGTTTACCAAAGAACACTTCAATTAAACGGATAATTTGCTGAAGGTGGCGTAACGGAGTTCGCCTGGCTTACTAGTTAATTATGAAATTATTCAGCCGTACGAAATCCGTCTTGCTAAAGCAGAAGACTTCTTGGGCTGGACTGTCAGATTTATTCCGTGAAACAGTCCCCATGTCGATAGTCACATCGAAAGCGGGATGATAGGGATCTACTAGCTAAACTAACTCTTTCCGGATCTGAGACAAAACAAAGATCAAGCAAGCGCTCTAAGGAGTTTCGAACATGATTGACTTGGGACAGCGAAATGTCAAACAAGCCAGCAATAAAATCATGATGTGTTGTCGTAAGAAGTGTGTTAGTGGAATTATCTAGGGACCAAATACTACTAAATGGTCCCTATCCGAAAGTCTTTTGGAGACCAACTGAATAGCGGAAAGATGGTTCCAATAAATAGGAAGTTCCGACAATGGAGGAATGTAGGAACATGTAACAAAAATGGAACTACCATTAACTGATAGCTTCACGCAAAGGAATTCAACATTGTTGGATTCCTCGAAAATTATTAATTCGGACGTGAGAGTGGAGTCGACCGCTATAAGGACACCTCCCCCACGTCTGATAGGCCGATCTAGCCGGTATACTGTGAACGCAGCTGGAAAAACTTCGGAGCTCAGAATCTCCGGCTTTAACCAGGTTTCTGTGAACACAATAACTTGGGAAGCAAATGCGACGCTGTCGGAATACAATTTAGGAAGCTTACTGCGTAAGCCTCTTGCATTCTGATAGGAAATACAAAGGGAACTGGTTAGTTTTTTGGGACGGAATTGGAAGACGTAGACGGAGCATTGGGCAAATCTGGCCTAGGAAGAGTAATTCCTACAGGCCGCTTTTTCTTTTTCTTACCTTCAAACTCTTTGACAACCACATACTGTGGCCAGGTTTGGGCAGAACATAAAGTGCCAAAGACTTCGTCAGGAACATTTATCTTGAAAGACGAAATGTTCCTAGGGTAAGAAAATTTAAATTTTTCCACCTTAATTTTTTCTCTATCGACTTCTACTTTGCCTTGGATAAAAGCTATGACATCTTCCGATGTCTGATCAGGGGAAAGCCGCGAAACAAATAACTGTTTTGTTGGTGGAATTGCCGTAAGGGGTTTTGGCACGGCAGACTGAGCCACCATACCACTTTCGGCCGGTAGTCCGGGCCTGATACCCTGGCAGGGACTGGGATTAGGGCTCTGAGAGGGCTGAGACAACAGTTGGGACCCCCCAGTGGACAAAACGGAACAGGGCAACACCGGGGGCACGGTAACGAATCTTTTTTAGCGCTCGATCTCAGGATTCTTGGAATTTGTCCCGGGGTCGGGAGCAGAGTCGAGGGAGGCTGCTGTGCAGTGCCTATCACTGGTGGCTGGGATCCGCCAATATGCTGCCCACCAGTTGCGGTTTTTTTGCGCCTAGGAGACTCATTTAACAGCTTGAGGCTATTAAATTGAGTATCCAGCGCCTTGAGTTTTGCGAAAACTCAATAATAGCTCTTTAAAACCACCCCTGGTTTGCCGCATAAAAGACATAATTTCCCTCTCCACCTCGCGGCAGGCCTCACAGCAGTAACGTACGACGATGTTTTTGGCCACGTCATCTTCATTGAGCGGCAGAATTTAAAGCGAGAAATCAGAGCACCGTGTGTATGCTGCAGAATTTTATTTGCGACTGAATTTGAAGTTGAAGAAGAAACAAAAAGTAGGTATACATATTTTCGTATTCTCTATTCCTTAGA
This sequence comes from Drosophila kikkawai, assembly GCF_030179895.1. Classification (NCBI taxonomy): domain Eukaryota; kingdom Metazoa; phylum Arthropoda; class Insecta; order Diptera; family Drosophilidae; genus Drosophila; species Drosophila kikkawai. The sequence goes on from NW_027222518.1 coordinate 33,289, forward strand.
GCGAGACAAATATAGATACTTCGGGATCTCTTTCCTATACCTATACAAGCGTGCATTGTATTAGAGAAATCCCTGTAGGGTATTCTATTTTCTACACCCTTCCTCAATGCAAGCTTGTTTACAAAAAACTATTCTCAAAACAAATTAAACATTTTTGTAAACTCTTCGTGTTTCGTTTTTGGAAGGTTTTTCGTCAAAATATCTGCTATCATTTCAGTTGTACATTTATATTTTAACAAAACTTGCCCTTCCTTAACAACTTCTCTGACAAAATGATAACGTATATCAATGTGCTTTGTTCTGGAATGAAGAACAGGATTCTTGGTTAACGCCTGCGCACTCAGATGGTCTCCATACACGACGATCGGAGTGTCGTTGTCTCCACAGCCAATCTCCATAATCAGCCTTCGCATGACAATCGCCTCCTTGAATGCCGCCGATAGTGCCATGTACTCCGCCTCGGTACTGCTTAACGCCACGCTTCGCTGCTTTTCCGAACGCCAAGAGATCGGACCACCAGCTAACAGGTAGATGTAGCCAGTATACGACTTCCTGTCAAGTCTATCGCCTGCCCAATCCGCATCCACGTATCCATAGAACGATTGACCACATTGCCGGTAGTGCAGTTTCATGTCAATCGTGGCTGAGAGGTATCTAAAGATGTGCTTTATGCCAGCAATGTGTTCAGCATGCGGGTTTTGGTTCCGTTGTGCCAATTTTGAAACCGAATGCAATATGTCTGGCCTTGTTGTAAGAGCTAGCCACATAAGCTCTCCCACTACTGACTGATAAACAGTAGGATCCACCTTTTTGCACTGCGGGTTTGTGCAATCCACTTGGAAACCAGCATCCAAAGGTGTCTTCGCCGATTTACAATGTTCGCTTCCATGGGCATGCAATAAGTCCTTGATATATTGCGTATGTCCCAAAGCAATCGCTCCAAGATCGCCGTCTCGTTCGATTCCCATGCCCAGGAAATGATTAAGCGGACCCTTGTCAACGCACTCGAATGACTGTGAAATGCTGCTCTTGATTTTCAGCATATCCTCGTGCGATTGGCAAGCTATAAGTATATCGTCAACATATATAAGGATTAGTGATAGATTACCTTCTCCACACTGCTTGTACAAACATGGCTCGTTGTCACAGGCAACGAATCCCATATCCACCAATACGTTATTTAGCTTCTCGTTCCAGGCCCTTCCTGACTGCTTCAAACCATATATTGCTTTCTTCAGCAGCAATACCTTATTAGGATTCGTTTCATCTGAGTACCCTTCCGGCTGCTTCATGTAGACCGTCTCACTCAGATCGCTGTTGAGATACGCCGTGCATACATCCATTTGATGAAGATGTAGCTTGCGCTCCCCCGCCAGTGCAATAATGAACCGCACACTCTCCAATCCGCATACCGGCGAAAATGTTTCTTGGTAATTTATGCCAAACTGCTGGGAGCATCCTTTTGCTACCAGTCGAGCCTTGAAGCGTTCTATTTGGCCATCTTTATCACGCTTCACGTTGAACACCCACTTGCATCCAATTGCTCGCTGATTTTTGGGTAAATCAGTGATCTGCCAAGTCTGGTTGGCAACCAGAGAATCATATTCTCTTGCCATAGCTTCACGCCACTCCTTGGCATGCGTACTCTCCATCGCCTCTTTGCAGGATAATGGAATCGGAACATTTTCCGTACAGTCGATACCCTTTGGCTGCCACAGAGTACCCAACCATAATGTACTCTTTGCCCTTAGGTTGAAATTTGCTGCCCTTCCTCGGACCCTTGTCCAGAGCAACTGCAAGAGATCCTAAAACTTTTAGGTGTTTTACACAAGGTCTCTTACCCGTCCACGCTTCCATAGGAGTCATACTCTCTAATGCGCTGGTAGGGGAGCGGTTTCTCAAATAAACCGAAGTGTTGACGGCTTCTGCCCAAAAAGAATCTCCCAGACCCGCTTGAACCAGAAGGCATCTCGACATCTCCACTAGCGTACTATTTGCCCGTTCCGCAACTCCATTTTGCTGGGGAGTATACGCTATTGTTAGCTGTCTGTCAATTCCATGCTGCCTGAGACATTCGTCAAACTGTTTATTGACAAATTCTCCGCCGTTATCACTCCGCAGGCATTTAAGCCTTCTTCCTGTCTGTCGTTCTACCAGATTCTTAAAGTCGATGAACTTGGACAGCACCTCGTTCTTCCCACGCAGAAAGTAAACAAAAATCCTCCTGGACTTATCGTCGATGAAAGTCAGGAAATACTTGGAGCCTCCGAGAGAAAGTGTTGGGAAAGGTCCACATACATCTGCGTGTATCAATTCCAAAAGCTCCTTAGCCCGATTACTTGTTGCTGTTGGGAAAGGTTGGACATGGATTTTGCTAACCATGCACGTTTTGCAAACAATATTCTCTGGTAACTGAATATTATCTATCCCACGAACGATCCCTTTGGATACCATCTCTTTCATGCTAGAGAAATTTATGTGGCCGTATCTCTTGTGTAGCAAAATCCCATCAACCGCTGACATAGCAAAACATTTACTGCGGCCACCCTCAAACAAGTACAAGTTGCCAATCTTTTTGGCTTTTACTATGCATTCTCCATCTTGCATCACCTTGGCATTCTTAATGTCAAAGGTCACCTTGCACCTATTCTTTACAGCACTGTTACGGAATAGAAATTTCCAGTCATCTTCGGAACGTAAAGAACGTTCTTCAGTGTCAACATGCACAGGCCTGTCTGTATCTTGACGTCACCTATACCTTCTGCTTGAAGGAAACCAGCATCGGCCAGTCCGATCTGTTCCGTGTGCTTCTCAAACTTGGTGAACAGCTCTCTTGCGCAACACATATGGCTTGTTGCGCCACTATCCAAGCACCATGTTGAATTGTCAATGTTGTTGACGTCACAGGCGTGCAGCAGGCTGCTTTGGCGGTTCACCACATCTCGCGGTACCATGCGGTGATCTCCCTCACTCCGACACTGGAACTTAATGTGCCCTTGTTCACCACACTTAAAGCAAACGATAGTTTTTCGTTTCTTCTGCCCATAGCTCTGTAACGAATCTCTCCGGCCGGGATAGACCTCAGCCGTGACCAGGGATCCTCTTCAAGAAATTTTTATTTAGAGGGGACGGAAATATTTATAGGAATTTATTACAGTACCGTGCGGGGCCCGGGTTGCGAGTTTACGCGCACTAAAATCCGGTCACTGAGGGTTGGCACCGTGGCTGCCGGGTGTGGTGGTCACTGGGTGCTCTAGAAGCAGGCGGGGCACACGCACTGCTTATCAGCGACTGGCTATCGCGCTGCTTATACCGACCCGTCGATCTGCTTGATCGGTCGGTCTCTGACACAAAGCTGCTTGTCGCGAACTGCTTTCAGACACTGCTTGCGCCTACTGCTTGACGGCACTGCTTTCACCGATGCGCGGGGTGGCAACTCCGGCGGACTTCTGGCGGAATTTGCTTGATCTCGCCCAGAATCCGGGCGACGTGGGTCGAGGGAATGGCCAGGGCGTCAGGGAGGTGTTAGTCAACTCCGGTTAGGCACGGAGGCTGGCTACGGGTCGGGCGGGCAGAGGTTCTGGTGCCACCGCGGCGATGCACGGCGTGGGGAATGGCCCTTGCAGGCGGGGCGACAGCGTGTGTCGAAGTGTCCCTAATCTAGGAGTAGACTCGGGCGCGGGTGCCCTCGTAGTCGTGGCGGTGCACGGTACGCGGGAAACCAGCGTTAGTGTGGCGCGGCGACTGTGGGCACAAGAAGGGGGTCCCTAGTGGGGCGAATGCGGAGGAGCACGTATTCTCTAGTCGCGGCGGTACGTTGGGCACGGAAAGAGCCTGTGCTGGCGTGACGCTGCGGCGAGGAGCACGGGAAAGGATTCTTAACGGCACGGGGCAGAGGAGCAGATGACCTCCAGTCGCGGCGGCACGCTGGGCGCGGAAAGAGCCTGCGCTGACGTGACGCTGCGGCCGCGGGCACGGGAAAGGATCCCTAAGCTGGGCGTGGGCGGAGGAGCAGGTGACCTCCAGTCGCGGCGGCACGCTGGGCGCGGAAAGAGCCTGCGCGGACGTGACGCTGCGGCGGTAGACACGGAAAAGGATCCCTAAGCTGGGCGAGGGCGGAGGAGCAGGTGACCTCCAGTCGCGGCGGCACGCTGGGCGCGGAAAGAGCCTGCGCTGACGTGACGCTGCGGCTGTAGACACGGGAAAGGATCCCTAAGCTGGGCGAGGGCGGAGGAGCAGGTGACCTCCAGTCGCGGCGGCACGCTGGGCGCGGAAAGAGCCTGCGCTGACGTGACGCTGCGGCTGTAGACACGGGAAAGGATCCCTAAGCTGGGCGAGGGCGGAGGAGCAGGTGACCTCCAGTCGCGTCGGCACGCTGGGCGCGGAAAGAGCCTGCGCTGACGTGACGCTACGGCTATAGACACGGGAAAGGATCCCTAAGCTGGGCGAGGGCGGAGGAGCAGGTGACCTCCAGTCGCGTCGGCACGCTGGGCGCGGAAAGAGCCTGCGCTGACGTGACGCTGCGGCTGTAGGCACGGGAAAGGGGCCGATGGGAGGCTGGATGGCCGTAAAATACGTGCGAATGGTAGTGCCGAAACGCAGTAACTTTTGGGCCGCCAGCGGGGCAGAGGTCGGGGAACCTGAAAACCAATATTACCAAGGAAATACTACGGTGGGTCAGTTCAATTGTTAGTTTATTGGTTACTTGGTTAGCCTACTACTGCCTTACAGAGTCGATTCCTGTAAACTTACGCAACTAGCCCACGTGTCTGCGGGCGTGGGGACTGTTGATCACGGTGCTTTTCTTTTCACTCTCTTGGCTTATTTCACTTTCGTCGATATCGCGCTGCGGGCGTCTTCGTCGCGGGAGGAGGCGAGTACGCGATATACTCGGACTGTTTGGTTTCGATCGCGGAGGCGCGACGATGGGCACGTCTGCCTCGGTGTAAAGCTGTCGACGGAAGAGAGTGAATCTCGGAAGACGCGAGCTGTCATAGCTTTTGCGTGAACCGGAGCCTCGAACCGGTTCACCGAGAACGGGTCTGGTTCGAATAGTTCGACTAGTCGATAGCTTTCCCGGTTCGGCGACTTCTAAGGTGCCGAACTTAGCTTAATGTTTTAAAATTAACTATTTCTACTTTTAATATACTCCAGGTGTGCGTCTGTTACGGCTTCAGTGCCAACTTAAATGAGTTTTAATACATTGGCTTCAGTGCCGGCTTACTTCCTAAACTTAGCCTACGATTATGATATGGGGGGGATAGATATATGCTTAATACTAATTCTTAAGTTATAGCGAGTTGTTGTGCGCCTATAGGATAGAGGCGTCACACTCCCTCCTTAATCCGCCCGGCCGAAACGGACCTGTACTTCTCCTGTCGTCTTCATTGTGACCTGGTACGGCCCTTCCGGCGTGCGGACGCGAAAGCGCTGACGCGAGTATTGCGCTGCATGGCTCCGGCGCTCGACCTCCTGCCAAACCGCCAGTGGAACTCGCTGGTCATACGTGTTCGTCCACCAAGCGGATGGTATCGCAACTCTCTCGGGCGCTGGGTCGTCGGTGGTGAAATCCTCCGCCGGAGGGGCTCGACGAGCGAAGTGTGGCGCCGGAGGCGGAACCTCGTCGGCGGTAGGGTCCACAGGGGCTGGACGTGGGAAGCGCGGCGTCGGAGGGGGTACCTCGTCGGCGAGGGTGGCCGTAGTACCTGGGCGCGGGAAGCGCGGTGCCGGAGGTGGGACCTCGTCGTCAGTGGTGGTCGTAGGCATTGGTGCAGTTGGCGGCAGGCTCGGGTCCCAATCTGGGATCAATCCTTGGATTAGACCCTCCACTCCCGGCTCTAGCTCCTCCATGAGGATGTCCATGGTGCCCGGGGAGAGATCGAACCCGCGATCTCCTAGGCCGGCACGTGGGGTGGCTGGGGGCGTGATCTCCTCGTGGGTAGTGGAGCGACTAGGGTTGGTGACCCGGCGGTTGGTCTCAGCTGCGTGGTGTGGCGCGTTCATGGCCGTGGCTATCCCGCGGCGGTGGGCCGAGGATCGCTGGTCAGTCATAACGGGATTCGGCGCTGGCCGCGGTTGTGCCTCCTTACGACGGAATTTCTGCTCCGTCTCTACCTCGCTGTCGCTGCTCTCCGACTCCCATAGCATTGCCTTCCCGGTAGGCTGGTAGGCAGGCTCAGTGGTCTCGTCGGCGACGGAGATCGAGCCTTGGCTGGATGAGGTTAGCGGCGCGTTGTCCTCGGCCTGGGCACTGAGGTGGTGTAGCGCTTGTCGGCTTGTGGACGCTCGTGGGGCGTCATCGTGGGCTTTGCTCGTGATGTGGCGGAGCGCTTCGTGGCTCGTGGATGCCCGTGGTGAGTTGTCGTCGGCCCGGTCGCCGGGGAAGATGGGCAGGACCGCATCCTCCCCCAGTGCTGGCGACGGCGGGCGAACCTCGGGGTTGTTTCCCCAATCCATCTCCCAGTCTTCATCCGGGGCCATGATACAGAGCCTCTCCGGTGATGGGGGAAAAGTAACAATCGGGTCCGGGGTGGGTCGGAAGGGTGCCTCAATGAGGATGGAGGTGTAACGGGCGTGGATCAATTGGATCCATGATCCCCGCCAGAACCCGTATCGCTCCTCCCCTTCCCATTGATAGTGGGCGGCTCTCGGGGCACCATCGTTGGTCTCGCTGTCGCTGCTTATGGTCTGTGCATCGTCGTTGCTCTGGTCGCCGGCTTCCTCCCCAGGGTACAGAGGGGTGGCGTCGCTGTCGGTAGCGTCCTCCAGCACATAATCCTCGTCGCGGGCCGGGGCAGCTGGACTGGAGGATCGGGAGTCTCCCTCCTCGTCGTCGTCCTCGTCCGACTCCGAATCCTGCTGGCGAGGGCTGCATGGGCTGTAGTGCCCGGCAGTTGGTGGAGCGGCAGCGGTCGGGTCAGGGTCTCCGGGAGCTGGGCGCGGGTTGGAAAACCAACGCGGGTGGCCCGGCGCGTCTGGATTTGGCGGGCCCGGGTTGTAGGATCCGTGGTACGGTCCCGACGGCGGAGCCTGGGAGCAGGGGATCCTGCGTCCCGTTCTGTCCGTATAAAACGGAGAGACTGAGCGGGCCGAGGGTCGTGGAGGCGTTGGTGGCGCGGCGCGCCGGGTTGGCGAGGCTACCGGTGACTCATCCGACGACTCTGACATCGGGTGGGACGCGGCTCGGCGTGGTGGTGCTCTGGCCGTACTTGGGCGCATCGGGGTCGACGGGGCTCGGGCAGGTCCTCGAGCCTGTCGGATCCCGGTTGGGCAGGCTCTCGTGGGCCTACCAGCGTAGTAGGCGCCAGGGCGTAGCCGGGGGTCGCGGTCGGTCGTGGGCCTGTTATGCGCTCCAGTTGGAGCCGTGTCTTCCTCATCGCTAGAGTCGATGGTGATCGGCTCCATCCTGCCTTGTTCGTGACACGCGTATGAATGAATCTAAGGGAGAAAGAGAACTATCCAAACTTAAACTAACCAGTACTTAAATGTTAATGTCCTAACGGGCAGTAGTAGGCAAAACTTCTAATGTTAATCTAATGCTAACAATGGTCGTAAGGTTAGAGGGAAACTAGTGGGTCACTTAAATTCACCCCTCGCTGGTATCGTGGTCGGGTGACCGTGGCTTGTCGGACCCGGGTTGAACACCGGCGTTGTCCTCCGACATGGCGTCGTCGTCAGTGTCTGCATCACCTGTGGGAAGAGAAGAATGGAATTCTTTTAGGTCGGCGATATTGGCAAGGCGGCCCTTTCGTTTCCCGGGCAAGCGGATTCGGGCTATGTTTGGGGATGGAAGGGCGACCACTTTGTATGGCCCGTCGAACTTGGGCGCGAGTTTGGCAGCGAACCCATCCACGGCCTTGGAGAGGTGATGCTGGCGCACGAGGACCAGGGAGCCGATGGTGGGCCTCCATGCCCGACGCCTGAGGTCATACTGCCGTCCTTGGTCGCGGCTGGCCTTCTGGATGTTTGTCTGGACGATCTGGAAAATTTCCTTCAGTCGCCCAGCTCGGTCGGCAGGGGTCTCCGGAGCGACGCCTGCTCCCGGTGTCACTTGGTCGTACCATGAGCCTGGTAACCGCGGCTCTCGTGCCTGTAGTAGGAAAGCCGGGCTGTATCCCGTGGTCTCCGAAACGCTGGTGTTGATGGCGAGGCTCAGCTCAGGTATTAGCTGATCCCACGTACTCTGATCGCTGCCGACGTACTGAGAGATCATGGTCTTGACTGTGCGGTTCGCCCGCTCCGTGGGGTTCTCGCGGGGGCAATAGGGGGCCGTGTATTGCACTTCTACGCCCATCTCCTTAAGGAATCCTCTGAAGGCCTTGCTGGTGAATTGGGTGCCGTTGTCGCACACCAGTTTCTTTGGAGCTCCAAACCTCCCAATGATTCGTTCGCGGAATGCCTGTATCAACGTGGTGGTGGTGGCTTTTCGCAGTGGGACTAGTTCCACCCACTTGGTGAAACTATCGAAGAAGACCAGCAGCATTGTGTTTCCGGCCTTGGAGCGCGGTAGTGGTCCCACGAAATCTGCACATACGATGCCAAAGGGTTCGTCGACCTGCCTCGTTAGCATCCTTCCTGCTTGTGCCTTTTGCTCTGCTTTGTATTTCTGGCAGGGGACGCATTGTCGGACGTATTGTTTCACGTCGCGGAACATTCCGGGCCAGTAATATTTTTGTGAAATCCGCAGAATCGTCTTCCGGGTGCCAAAATGGCCAGCCGTGGGCGCGTCGTGGCATTCTTGGAGAATCCGTGCTCGATGCTCAGCCGCAACGCAGAGTTTCCAAGGAATATAATCTTGGTCGTCTGGGCGGTGTCCGAGGTGTCGGTACAGCTCTCCGTTTTCGATCACGTAATCTGGAAATCGCTGGGGATCATCCTGAACTTCCGTCAGTTTTCGTTTCAGCCATTTGCACAAGCGTTCGTCTGGCATTAGCCGCTGGAGGTGCTCCAGTGGTTGCCGGGATAGGGCATCGGCGACCACGTTATATTTCCCGCGGCGATAGTGGACATCATATTGGTACTGTTGAAGTTCCAAGGCCCACCTGGCGATCCTTCCAGTCGGGTTCTCAATTTGATCTAACCATTTCAGGGCCAAGTGGTCGGTGATCACGTCGAAGCGATAGCCCTCGAGGTAGCATCGTAGTTTACGAATTCCCCAGACGATGGCTAGGCATTCCTTTTCCGTAGGAGAATAATTGAGTTCGGCAGCGTCTAGCTTCCGACTCACGTAGGCGATGACCCGTTCTTGCCCCTCGATTTCTTGCGTCAGCACACCGCCGAGCCCGTAGTTGCTCGCGTCGGTCTGGAGCGTCATCTTGACGGAAAAGTCTGGACATGCCAGTACCGGAGCATCCGTTAGCAGACTTTTGAGGAGCTCGAAGGCTTTCTGTTGTTCTTGCTCCCACTTCCACCGCTGGTTTTTGCGCAGCAAGTTCGTCATGGGCTGAACGACAGACGCGAAGTTCGGTACGAACCTCCTATACCAAGAGGCCATACCTAGGCATCGGCGTAATTCCCGCAGGCTCGTGGGTGGACTTAGGTTCCGTACCGCGGCTACCTTTTCAGGGTCCGTGTGGATGCCCTGGTCGCTAATGACGTGGCCGAGATAAACCAACTTCCGTTTGAAGAAGGAACATTTATCTTGGTTTATCCGCAAGTTCGCCTTCCGGAGGCGTTTGAAGACTTTCCGCAGATTCTCCATGTGCTCTTCAAGGCTGGCCCCGATGACGATTATGTCGTCGAGGTAAGCGAAAGCATATGGGTCCAAGTCTGGCCCGATTACGCTATCGAGCGCTCGCTGGAAGGTGGCTGGAGCCGAATGGAGCCCAAAAGGCATGACCCGCCACTGGAAAAGGCCGCGGCCAGGGACCGTAAAGGCGGTACACGCCCGACTGCCTGCTTCCATTGGAATCTGCCAATAGCCATTGCGCAAATCCAAGGTGGAAATATACTTCGCGTTTCGAAGCCGCTCGAGGATATGGTTGATCCGCGGCAGTGGATACGCGTCGGGGATCGACTTGGCATTTAGCTGGCGATAATCTACGCACATGCGCCATTGCCCAGTCTTTTTCCTGACCAGGACCAAGGGGGCGCTGTGCGGGCTGCGCGATGGCTCGATACACTGCTGATCAAGGAGGGCGTCCACCTGCTCGTCGATGGTCTTCTGCATAGCTGGGTTCTTTGGGAAATACCGCTGCTTGATGGGCCGATCGTCTCGCATGGTAATCCTATGCTCGGCGATGTTGGCCACTCCGGTCATTCCCTCGAACTGGACCAGCTGCTCGTATAAGAATGCTTGGATGCGAGGGTCTTGTTCCTCGTTGGTGGCTTCGGGGGCGCCCTCAAGATTCTTCTCGGGTGTCTCGGGATGTGTGTCGATGTGTGCCTCTGTGTGCTTGTCCTCGGGGTTTACCATCTCATGTAGGTTCATGAGGTTACTCTCAGAGGTTCCTGTGCTTGGATTCCTATGTGCCTCTGTGTGTGTCTCTTGTGTGCCCGCGCTGGGGCTCTCGTGTGTCTCCGTGTGTCTTCCTTGTATGCCCGCGCTGGGGCTCTCGTGTGTCTCTGTGTGTCTTCCTTGTATGCCCGCGTCGGGGCTCCCGTGTGTCTCTGTGTGTCTAGTGTATTGCTCTCCGGCGTGGGTCTCCGTGAAATGGTCGGCGATGCCCAGGCGGGGATCTTCCTGGCGAGTAGGCGGTGCTTCCTCGCTCAGCTCGGATCCGACTGAGCCCCGAGGGCTAGGTGGTTCGGTGGTTCGAGAGTCCGTGGTGTCCGTCGTGCGGGTGCTGCGTCTCGCTCCTCTGGGTGGCCTCATGTCCCGCTCTTCCGGCTGTCGTCTCGACAGGATAAGTGTGGCCGTCCCACACTGGATGGTGGTGCCGATCGTGGCCAGGAAATCCATGCCCAGGATCAGGGGTTCCAGCATGGCCGGCATAACGAAGAGGGGCACCTGGATAGTCTTCCGAGCGAGGGTGATATCGGCGCGCAAGAGTTGTCGAACCTCGACTCGCGAGGTGTCGGCCAAGTTAATTTGGGTGCGGATCTCCTGGAACTGGTGTCGTTGGCCAACTAGGTTGGCGACTTCTTGGCTGATGAAGCTCTTCGATGCGCCAGTGTCGATGGTGGCCAGACGTCGATGGCCACCGATCTCGACTTCTGCGGCGATCCTCCCTCTCTCGATTCTTAGCGGCGCGTTTACAAGGTGTTCGTTGCGGGGTTGGTCCCCAACGGACTCCGCCGGTCGTGGGGACCCGCTCCGTTTCCCGACTGGGGTCGGCGACAGCACTCTACGGTGCGAACATCGCGTCGCCCGCAGTCCCAGCAAAAGTATAGTCGAGGGTTCCGGCATTCGCGGCTGAAATGCCCGGAATCCCCGCAATTTCGGCACGCATCCTGCACGTTGATGCGGCGATCTGGTGTCGCTACCCGGTTTACTCGCACGGGTGCGGGTGGCCGTGCCGGGCCTGGCGTCCGCGGAACGTCGTTTGATCTGGTGTACCCGGGAGAAGATGTTTGACCCCCACTGTGGGGAGGCGGACGGAAGGAGGGGCTACTCGGAGGCGTTGGTATGGCTTGGGATCGCCCTAGGCTGCGTCGCCTGACGGCTTCGAATTCGGTCGCCAGTTGAGCCAGCTCCCCAATTGTTTGGAACTCGCTGCGCCGAATGTACATCTGATAGTCGGGTGCGATGTTCTCGTACAGGCGGTCGAGCTCCTGAGTCTCGTTATAGCCCGCGTGGCGCATGAGAACGCGAAGGTCGAGCATGAAATCTTTAAAAGTTTCTTCTCCTAGCTGCTCGCGACTCCGGATTCGGTCGTCCAAGCGCTGGAGGTATCGGGGCGGGAGGAAAAACTCGAGGAATTCCCGTCGGAAGGTAGCCCAATCAGCCTCTTGGAGACGGCTGGTTTGAAACCACTTGTCGGCCCTGCTCGTCAGCAGTTCCGCCATGGCTCGAGGGAGGAGTCCTAGGTCGATTCCATAAGACAAGGCCCGACTTTCGACCTGTTCGATGAAGGCCAATGGGTCGGAGTACCCATCAAACTGCAAACCCCATTTGCGGATCCGCTCTGGGACGCACACAAAGTCGCGACGGGGCCGGTCGTAGTTCGGCTCAGCGTAGGTTTCTCGAGCGGTAGTGAAAGTAGGAGGGGCGGCGACGGCGAGGCTTGGGGCGGTAACAGTGAAGCTGGGAGGGGTAACCACGAAGCTCGTTAGAGGAACTGGAGTAGCGGAGCCGGGGGCGCTGCGTGGGCGTCCCGAATTGGCATTTTTGCCGGCGGAGAGACCACTGGGTCCCGGCCGCTCTTCTCCCTGAGGCACAGGGCTCGGGCCCCGAGTGGTATACCGACGCTCCAGGTCGGCGAGTCGAGTCCACACTTCCTGTGGTTGCTCGGATTCCTTGATCAAGGTTACGAAGCTCCGTCGTAGGTCATCGACGACTCCGTCGGCAGAGAACCCAAATTCCTCCGCGAATGCTAATAATTCGGCCTTCGGGCGGGAATAGATCCACCGCGAGGAGACCCCAGGGTTTTTAAGTAAACGTGGAACGAACTCACCGGCAGGTTTCTGGTCCGACTCCATGGTTTCTGTTGCTTGGCTGTCTTCGCGGGTGTCTGTGTCCGTGATATCAGGAAGCCTGGGCCGCTGGGGCACTTTGTGTGGATTAACGGTCTGTTGGCACTAACACTCGTTCGCGTTGACTTAGCGGAGACGCGGATGAGCTCGTGGGCTCCTGGACGCGGTTACTGGTGGACACGATTGTCGCTGGTCGCGGTTACTGAGCGAGGCGGTTTTAATTTCGCGGTCGCGGGCACTTTTCGGTGGATTTTCACTCGTGGAATTCGGCGGAAGTTATTTTCTGGCTTCGGCCCGGGGCCACACGGCTGTTATATAGGTGTTATTTTTCCTGGTTTTTAACCCAATCCCGTCCCTGCTCGGGCGCCACTTGTAACGAATCTCTCCGGCCGGGATAGACCTCAGCCGTGACCAGGGATCCTCTTCAAGAAATTTTTATTTAGAGGGGACGGAAATATTTATAGGAATTTATTACAGTACCGTGCGGGGCCCGGGTTGCGAGTTTACGCGCACTAAAATCCGGTCACTGAGGGTTGGCACCGTGGCTGCCGGGTGTGGTGGTCACTGGGTGCTCTAGAAGCAGGCGGGGCACACGCACTGCTTATCAGCGACTGGCTATCGCGCTGCTTATACCGACCCGTCGATCTGCTTGATCGGTCGGTCTCTGACACAAAGCTGCTTGTCGCGAACTGCTTTCAGACACTGCTTGCGCCTACTGCTTGACGGCACTGCTTTCACCGATGCGCGGGGTGGCAACTCCGGCGGACTTCTGGCGGAATTTGCTTGATCTCGCCCAGAATCCGGGCGACGTGGGTCGAGGGAATGGCCAGGGCGTCAGGGAGGTGTTAGTCAACTCCGGTTAGGCACGGAGGCTGGCTACGGGTCGGGCGGGCAGAGGTTCTGGTGCCACCGCGGCGATGCACGGCGTGGGGAATGGCCCTTGCAGGCGGGGCGACAGCGTGTGTCGAAGTGTCCCTAATCTAGGAGTAGACTCGGGCGCGGGTGCCCTCGTAGTCGTGGCGGTGCACGGTACGCGGGAAACCAGCGTTAGTGTGGCGCGGCGACTGTGGGCACAAGAAGGGGGTCCCTAGTGGGGCGAATGCGGAGGAGCACGTATTCTCTAGTCGCGGCGGTACGTTGGGCACGGAAAGAGCCTGTGCTGGCGTGACGCTGCGGCGAGGAGCACGGGAAAGGATTCTTAACGGCACGGGGCAGAGGAGCAGATGACCTCCAGTCGCGGCGGCACGCTGGGCGCGGAAAGAGCCTGCGCTGACGTGACGCTGCGGCCGCGGGCACGGGAAAGGATCCCTAAGCTGGGCGTGGGCGGAGGAGCAGGTGACCTCCAGTCGCGGCGGCACGCTGGGCGCGGAAAGAGCCTGCGCGGACGTGACGCTGCGGCGGTAGACACGGAAAAGGATCCCTAAGCTGGGCGAGGGCGGAGGAGCAGGTGACCTCCAGTCGCGGCGGCACGCTGGGCGCGGAAAGAGCCTGCGCTGACGTGACGCTGCGGCTGTAGACACGGGAAAGGATCCCTAAGCTGGGCGAGGGCGGAGGAGCAGGTGACCTCCAGTCGCGGCGGCACGCTGGGCGCGGAAAGAGCCTGCGCTGACGTGACGCTGCGGCTGTAGACACGGGAAAGGATCCCTAAGCTGGGCGAGGGCGGAGGAGCAGGTGACCTCCAGTCGCGTCGGCACGCTGGGCGCGGAAAGAGCCTGCGCTGACGTGACGCTGCGGCTGTAGACACGGGAAAGGATCCCTAAGCTGGGCGAGGGCGGAGGAGCAGGTGACCTCCAGTCGCGTCGGCACGCTGGGCGCGGAAAGAGCCTGCGCTGACGTGACGCTGCGGCTGTAGGCACGGGAAAGGGGCCGATGGGAGGCTGGATGGCCGTAAAATACGTGCGAATGGTAGTGCCGAAACGCAGTAACTTTTGGGCCGCCAGCGGGGCAGAGGTCGGGGAACCTGAAAACCAATATTACCAAGGAAATACTACGGTGGGTCAGTTCAATTGTTAGTTTATTGGTTACTTGGTTAGCCTACTACTGCCTTACAGAGTCGATTCCTGTAAACTTACGCAACTAGCCCACGTGTCTGCGGGCGTGGGGACTGTTGATCACGGTGCTTTTCTTTTCACTCTCTTGGCTTATTTCACTTTCGTCGATATCGCGCTGCGGGCGTCTTCGTCGCGGGAGGAGGCGAGTACGCGATATACTCGGACTGTTTGGTTTCGATCGCGGAGGCGCGACGATGGGCACGTCTGCCTCGGTGTAAAGCTGTCGACGGAAGAGAGTGAATCTCGGAAGACGCGAGCTGTCATAGCTTTTGCGTGAACCGGAGCCTCGAACCGGTTCACCGAGAACGGGTCTGGTTCGAATAGTTCGACTAGTCGATAGCTTTCCCGGTTCGGCGACTTCTAAGGTGCCGAACTTAGCTTAATGTTTTAAAATTAACTATTTCTACTTTTAATATACTCCAGGTGTGCGTCTGTTACGGCTTCAGTGCCAACTTAAATGAGTTTTAATACATTGGCTTCAGTGCCGGCTTACTTCCTAAACTTAGCCTACGATTATGATATGGGGGGGCTAATACTAATTCTTAAGTTATAGCGAGTTGTTGTGCGCCTATAGGATAGAGGCGTCACAGCTCTTCGTCTGTGAGTTGTGCTTCTGTGTTGCAGCGAATGCCTCAGTATTGTCGACTCGTTCTTCTGCAATTCCTTTTCATTCGCTCTCCTCCTTTAACTTTATGGTGAGAACCTCAAACGAGGGCAACTGATCTCGTGTCTCCATAGCAACCACGAAATGTTCAAATTGTTCTGGAAGGCTCGATAGCAAAACGATAGTACGTAGTTCGTCGTTCAGCTCTATTCCAACTCCAGTTAGACCATCCAGAATTTCCACA
Organism: Drosophila kikkawai; assembly: GCF_030179895.1. Classification (NCBI taxonomy): domain Eukaryota; kingdom Metazoa; phylum Arthropoda; class Insecta; order Diptera; family Drosophilidae; genus Drosophila; species Drosophila kikkawai. Next base: position 48,761 of record NW_027222518.1, read on the forward strand.
AATGCACTTATGTATGCCGTCATGCTCTGCCCTTGCTCCATCCGTTTGTTGAGCAATTTCTTGTACAACTGTACCTTTCGTACAGGTCCGCTTGGCTGATGAACCTCCTTCAACTTGGTCCATGCTTCCTCAGCAGTCAAGCAATTCTTGATGTAGGCCAATTGAGATGTCTTTACACTCAACGTTATTATTGCCAACGCCTTATTGTCCAAACCCACCCGAGTTTGTCCTTCTGGAACATTCGTGTCAGTTAGCTCTCCCGATGTTACACTCCACAAGCCGGAATGCACCAATACAGATCGCATCTGTATTTTCCATGTGTCATAGTTATTCTCCTCTAACTTATCAATTTGATAAAGAGCACTCATTGTTCTTAGTCTCGAGTCACACACCGCCTAACTTAAATTCTCCAGTTCCTGGGCCCATAACCTATTGAGCGGCAGAATTTAAATTTGTAAATTGTAAATTTCTTGTACAACTGTACCTTTCGTACAGGTCCGCTTGGCTGATGAACCTCCTTCAACTTGGTCCATGCTTCCTCAGCAGTCAAGCAATTCTTGATGTAGGCCAATTGAGATGTCTTTACACTCAACGTTATTGTTGCCAACGCCTTATTGTCCAAACCCACCCGAGTTTGTCCTTCTGGAACATTCGTGTCAGTTAGCTCTCCCGATGTTACACTCCACAAGCCGGAATGCACCAATACAGATCGCATCTGTATTTTCCATGTGTCATAGTTATTCTCCTCTAATTCTAATTTGATAAAGAGCACTCATTGTTCTTAGTCTCAAGTCACACACCGCCTAACTTAAATTCTCCAGTTCCTGGGCCCATAACCTATTGAGCGGCAGAATTTAAAGCGAGAAATCAGAACACCGTGTGTATGCTGCGGAATTTTATTTGCGACTGAATTTGAAGTTGAAGAAGAAACAAAAAGTAGGTATACATATTTTCGTATTCTCTATTCCTTAGAGCGAGACAAATATAGATACTTCGAGATCTCTTTCCTATACCTATACAAGCGTGCATTGTATTAGAGAAATCCCTGTAGGGTATTCTATTTTCTACAGAAAGTTTTTAATTAACTTTTTCATAACGAAGTCATCTCTTCCTTCGTTATTTTCTTCTATAATATCATAATTATTTAGAGTTTCGTATTTGATGTTATTTAAGTAGAAGGGATTTGCGGGTTCTGGGCCAGCTACGCAGGGCCATAATGGCATAAAATTGGAAGAAGATTTTACAAATTTTAAAAACAAAGCTAAACAAAACACAGCCACTATGGCATTGTTAGAAACAAAGTCAGTGGACTCCACTGCAAACGTAATTAATAAAATCGAATCACATACCATTGATACAAATTTGACAAATATTTTATTAGCAGTTATTGTTTTCATAACGAGTGCTTTCATTCTGTACAAGGCTTATATTTTCCATAATAAATGCATTTCGAAAAGAGCCATAAACAGGAGTCAGGCTAATGACCTGGACAAAATATAAGAAGCACAAACAATAATTGAAAATAAAATTTGAAATATTATTATGTATATGGTAACTTGTAAGGAAGTTCGACGGCTGGGGTAGGTCTCAGTCACGCCCAACGTCCTCTTTATCAGAAAAATTTATAAAGATATGGGACAAAGTGTTTTGACGCGCGGTAAACGGACTTGAGATGGTTGTTGTCGGTTACCGGGATACGAAGCGAGAGAAATGGCTTGTCCGGTCTTCGCAATAGAGCGAAATAATCGGCGGAGCGCGTTTTGGGTCGGGCCCATAGCAATCGCTATAAGGAGACAGAGAGAGGGGTCGATTATGGGGAGCACCGCTTCCTATGGCAGAGTTTATGGCCTAAAATCTAGGCATTTTTGGGAAAATATTCTACGTGAGTCATGGCCAACGTGATTTGGGGTCGCTCCCCGCGAGCTGGACTCGATTTGAGCCGAAAATTATATTTAAAGGAGCTTTTCTTGAATTTATTTAATTTTCCTCACTTAAATTTCTCTGCGTTTATTTTTCCCAGTGTGGGCAGCGTACGGGCTCCCAGAAGAGGCAGTCAGGAGTTAGGCTCTCCACGAAAAAGCAAAAATATATTTAAATAAAATTTACTTTAATTTTATGATTAAATTTTTGGAGTTTCATTTCTCCCAGTGTAGCCAAAGCTCAGCCGTTCCCCGCAAACCTATGCCTGACATCCATTCATCGCAAACGCATGGCCACCACACTGCGCTAAATACCCGGAGAAATATTTAATTTAATTCGCCGGAATACATTTGCCGCGAAGATAAGGTCCACCCTTTTCGCCGGACTTCGACTTTGTAATAAAATATTTCCTTATTAAATTTCCAACTGATTTCACTATGAGGAGAAACGGCGAGGAGCGAAATATTTTTAATTTATAAATTTCCATGAAGTTTTAGCGAAAGTTTGGTCCACCCCTTTTTCTCTGCATGTCTCGTTTGACAAAAGTTGGCGTAGGTCAGGGAAAATAACATGGCGACAGCGAGGGGAGTTTAGTTTTTCAATCGCCATGCATATATATATTCGGGTTTATTGTAAATAAATTCTAGTTTTCATTTGTGTTTAATAAATTTGGTTTTCAGTTGTATTTAATAAATTTCAGTTTTTTTCATTTGTATTCTCGGATTTTTAGTTTTCATTTCGGGGAAATTTACAAAGTTTTCGTGGAAGGTGTTTGAGGTTAAATTCTGGGGTTTTATATTTCTAGCCTACTCTAGTGAATCCGCATCTTGGCCGTCGAGAAATTTCTATATGCACGAGAGTCTCGCTGGCCAGAATGCGGTTCACCCTAATCACTCACCCGTCTCCGTTGTCCGCACACACACACTCGCACGTGGCTGATGGTCCGCCACGTCTTCGCCTGCCTTCACAGGTGCCTCCTTGGCCACCTAATTGGCCGCCACTCCACTTGTTGACGTCACTAGCACTCCGTCGAGCACCACCTCCTGGCTGGTCTCGGGTGAGGGAAGAATAATTGTCACTGTCAATCTGGTTCTTATTTTTCTTTTTGCCGTTTGCCGTCGCGCAGACAAAGTCCCGTTTGTCACTGTGAACTTGAACTTGAAACTTCGTCGACCACTCGCACGTCTACACGTTTTCGACACCTCCGCCCAAGTGAAAAAATGCCATGCGGTTTTGCCAAATTTCGGCTGCGCTGGTAATTTTCCATTCGGTTGCATTGCGGTGCATCGACTTCCCTCTCGCTCTCTCTCGTTGGCGCGTGCCAATTTTCGGGGGTTGTTTTGCGCTCGATCGTATGCTCGCTCTCCCTCGCTCCTGTGCGGCGCTGACTCCGTGGCCACTTGTGCGTGGTGAATAACTCTCTCTGCTCTCTGCGTGTAGGTGTGTGTGTGTGTGTGGGTGCGATCTAGTGATGTGAGAACGGGGAACCAAAGATAAATACAAGCTCTTGTCTATGCTTAAATTTTGTACAGCTAATAAATGATTATATTACGAAACTTGGCTGATTAAATATACATAGCTTATTTTAGAAAAAAAAAAGTAGACAAATGGTTATATATGCAAAGATTGAGTTATAACGTAGGAAATGATTATATATACAAAGCTTATATTTACAGAGTGATGAATGATTAAATGTTATACAAAATTATTTACAAAGCCTATTTTACAAAGTGAGAATAATTTGGGGCGTTTGCCGGTTTGTTTTGGTTTTTTTTTTTTGTTTTTAACGGCGGCGGCTCTCCATGAGCGTTGGCGGCAGTTGTTATTGCCGTCGGCTATAGCTCTCCATGAACGTTGGCGGCAGTTGTTATTGCCGTCGGCTGTAGCTCTCCATGAGCGTTGGCGGCAGTTGTAATTTCCGCTGGCTGCTGTGGTTGTTGCTGCCGGCTGCGCTTGTTGTTATTGTTGCTGCTGTTGTTTATGCCCGCCGTTGTTGTTGGCTTTGGGGCTGCTGACGCCGATAGCTGGCGCTGCCTGTCGTTGTTGTTGGCTGCGAGCGCGCTGGTTGTTGTCGATGGGCGCGCTGGCCGTTGCTATTGCCGCTGCTGTTGGCCGTTGAGGTGGCCTTTGATGTGGCCGGCGTTGATGACGTCGATGGCCGGCGTTGGGGCCGGTGTTGATGACGCCGTTGCTGGCTCGGATGGCCGGTGTTGTGGCCGTCGTTGCTGGCGCGGATGGCCGGTGTTAGGGCTGTTGTTGTTGCCGCCGCCAGTATTGGTGGGGAGTCAGACGACTCCTCACATCCTCCCCTTATTTCGGGGTGCGCTGCGAGATGGTAATCGTGTTCGCCATGGTGAAGTGGACCCAGAACTCCACGGTGCCCGCGTAGAACAGGAATTTTCTGTTCACTCGCCTGTTCGCGGCCTCCTGCGGTTGGACTCGCTCGACCACCGAGCGTGGGATCCGTCCTCCCGGGATCCGGATACGCCAGTGTGCAGGCGGCAGGACCCAGTCCTGATCGGCGGTGGGGTACTCCTCCTTCTCCTCGGCTGCGGGGGTGGTAGGCGGACCCTTGATCGGCACCGGTGCAGGGCGGTTGCGCTGTTCAGCTCGCGCGAGGCGGGCCTTGGCGCGGCAGTCCTTGTCATACTGCACCATCCAGGGATCGGGCGGCAGCTCGCTCGCGCTGCGTTTGGGCTTCGGCTTCAGACCGCAAATGACCCCGGACGCGGTGAAGATGGTGCGTCGGGCAACATCGGCTGCGTCGAAGTCCGACATGCTGCTGGCCCTGGTGACGCCGATGGGGACCACGTCGCTGTCCTCCTGGCTGCCGTCGTCGTCTGCTGTGCCCACGTCGCTGCCCTTGCTGCGAGGGCCTGTGGCGACTACGTCGTCGCTGTCGCTGCTCCCGTTCGGTCGACCGTGGCGGCTCTCCTCGAGTGTTGGTGACCTCGGGGTCCCCACGGCCGACTCGAACACCACCCGGCGACGTGCGACTGGCACCCGGTTGGGCACCGCCGCGGCTGCGCCGGCGTGGCTGACTGCTCGATAGAGATCGGGCAGCGGTCTTCTGCCCGACAAGATCTCGTCGGCGTGCTCCATCGCCTCGTTGAAGGCCTCCCAGTCGATGTCCTCGGGTAGGACTCCCGCCTGGGGTCCGGTCTTCCCGGGGCTCGGCTCTCCCTCGGCTGGGTACTTCACCACCACGTCATCCATGCGGGAGACTTCTACGGTGGCTGTGGCTGATGTGGCCACGCGCCACAAACGGCTCGAATTGTCCGACGCCATTGTCTCTGTAGAGGGAGAAAAACAAAGGTTTATTAGCGGGTGGTTGTGACTATTACTAACTAAGTTGTAAGGAAAGTTAGTAATCAGGGCAAAAGGTTCGCTGCGATGGCACTGGGAGTGTTGAGTTTCCACTAGGGAAAGTGGGACGTTGGGAAGGCGCACCCTCCAGCAAGTGGCCCCACTGACTCAGTTGTTGGCTTCTGTATCAGTGTTCCTAGGTGGCTCTTGCCTCGGCCAGATCGAGCGTCGCTCGTCGGCTTTATTTGAGCAAGTTTATTTGCTGTTGTGCCGTCTTCATACGGACTTCCGGGGCTGCTGCTGCGTGGCTGTCGCCGTGTGCTCTCCCGCCGTCTGCGGGTATCCTTGTCTTCTGCGTCTCTGCTGCTGCTGCTCCGCTGCTCAGGGGTTTAGCGCTCCTCGATCGCTAAACTTGCTCCGTAATCTGTGTGTCTTCTACGTGGTCCTGTCGGCTGGGCACCAGATTTTGTGTTTNTGGCTCGTTGACTGCTTCCTTCAAGTCTCCAAGGGCTGCTGTTCGACGTTGCCGGCTGTGAAGATGCTGCAAGCGCACTATGGTGGGAGAGAAAAATTTGATTACTTTGTAAGGGCCTTCATATTTGGGAGCGAGCTTGGCGGCAAAGTTATCCGCCGCCGTAGACAAATGATGCTGTTTTACAAAGACCAGTGATCCTATGGTTGGCCTCCATGATCGTCGTCTGAGATCATAATGCTTGCGCTGTTCCATGCCATAATTCTCTACTCAGTTTATTTTATGACAAAACGAAATTGTGTTCATTTTTTAAAAAAATAAGTTATTCGTTTCATATCAGTGCAATTGGAAACCAGCATTTGTATTTAGGGTGGTAAGTTGAACTGTGTAAATTATGTGGATTAGAGGTTAAATTAACCGCTCTGCCTATAGTCGAAAATGCCTATAGCACGACGTGTGAACATCGGTCTCCGCACAAGGCATGCAATCCAGCAACAAGTGTATTCACAGAACTTAAGCGAGGAGAGACGAAATGTAGTAAGGGAAAATGCCCGATTGAGACAACGCGTGGGCACACGAAGATCAACTGGTGTGCAGCATCTAAGCGGATCCCAACCAGCGTGGCAGGCTCCTAACAGCAGCCTTCCTCGACATAGCCATCGACCTCAGGACAAATTTCAAGAATCCTGAGATAGAGTGCTATAAAATATTCGTTATCCGAAGGTGTCGACCGTGACCGTGAGACCGTGCCCCCGGTGTTGCCCATATCCGTTTTATCCACTGGAGGGTCCCAACAGTTGTCCTCTCAGAGCCCCAGTTCCCTACCAGGGTGTCAGGCCCGGACTACCGACCGAAATTGGTAAGGCGGATAATCAGCTTCCCTTGAAAAAACCCCTTATGGCAATACCACCAACGAGACAGTTTCATCTTTCCTCCATTGTCGGAACTTCCTATTTATTGAAACCATCTTTCCGCTATTCAGTTGGTCTCTAAAAGACTTTCGGATAGGAACCACTTAGTTAGTAGTTCTTGGTGATTTTAACATCCCAGGGGCTATTTGGTCCCTAGATAATTCCATTAACCACAATACATCACAAAAAATGTGGTTTACCAAAGAACACTTCAATTAAACGGATAATTTGCCGAAGGTGGCGTAACGGAGTTCGCCTGGCTTACCAGTAGAATAATAAATAAAAGAAACTAATTAAAACAACATACGGCCACAATCTCAGAAGTGGGATCGAGGAAAAAAATTTTTGTGCACGTCAACTAAAAATAACTGAAAATGATTTGGACATTAATAAAGTGACGGTGGCTCAGCTGAAAAGATGGCTAGAGTGTTTAAACTTGTCGACGAAGGGGTCAAAAGCTGATCTGTACTCCCGGATATGTGCGATTCCACCCGAAAGCCGAGGCGACCAAGCGGCGCCAGAAACGACGGCGACGTGTGCGATAGAGATGGCGAGGGTAGCAACGGTGCGGCAGATGATGTGCGTAGGAGCGAAAGAGAGGGCGAGCGAAGTGAAGCGAATGAGGCAGAGAGGAATGAAAGAGACGCCAGCGAGAATTCTGGAAATTTCGGACGAAACGACAACGGGCAAAACGGCAGCAGCGACGCTAACAGTGGAAGAGGCGTTCGAGACGATTTTTCGTCAGCCGGATTTGGCTTGGCAAAGGAAATCCTATTGGATTTATCGGAAAACATGTCTGTTCGAGCCTGGGTCTCCCAATGGGAGAATGTTGCCAGATTGTATAAGCTAACGGACACCCAGAGTAGAGTTTTGCTGATTGGAAAACTGAAAGGCAGCGCGTTGCAGTGGCTACACGCAGATGCAACCCGGTTCGGAGAATCGACGAGTGAGCTGGTAGACCAGTTACTTCTTGCGTTTGGTGGCAACGAGTCGAAAGCAGAGTTGAGACGCAAATTCGAGGCGCGGCTATGGAAGCCAACTGAGAAGTTTGCAGTCTATTTCGAAGAAAAACGCAGGCTGGCACGAGAAGTCAACATGGAAGATGACGAGCTGCTGGACGGACTTATTGTTGGCATTCCGGCGATAAATCTACGCAATCAGGCCAAGCTTCAGTGTTTCGAGAACCCAGGGAGGATGCTTAAAGCATTTGCCAACATAATGTTGCCGGTAAGGGCGGCTGGAGAGAAGAAGATGCACAACGCGAAGGATGAGCTGGCGAACAAGGAGACGCGTTGCTATAACTGCATCGGTAAAGGGCACTGGGCACGAGACTGCATCAAATCGAAGAGGACTCCTGGGTCTTGCTATGGATGTGGGGCGATGGATCACATGATCAGCAAGTGCCCCCAAAACAAGAAGGATGGGGCAAATAATTACGTAAGATTGTTTAAAATTTTTGTTTATGCAAACTCTAACCAGCCAATTATTACAGAATGCTTGATCGATTCAGGAAGCCCAGTATCTTTGATAAAATTTTTCTATGTACCCAAAAATATTAGATTAGAGCCTCATGAAGAGCTATATTATGGATTAAATAAAAGCATACTAAGAAGTTATGGACAAATGTTATGTTATGTAATGAAAGAAGAAATAAAGATTTATTTTAATTTAATTGCTGTGGCTAACGATTCAATGAGCTGTAATATTGTGCTGGGTAGGGACTTTATGGAGGCTTGTAATCTGAAAATTAATTTAGAAACTTTAAAAATGATCACCGTTGAGAGAATTGAAACCCAAATTGAGAATAAGACAAATATTAGTTTATTGAATGACACTAAGGAACCTAAGGAAGCGGATGAAATGTTAGAAGAAAGTTTAGAAAATGAAATGTTAGAAGAAAGTTTAGAAAATGAAATGTTAGAAGAAAGTTTAGAAAATGAAATGTTAGGAGAAAGTTTAGAAAGTGAATTTTTGGGAAAAGGTTTAGGACATGAGATTTTAGAAGAAGAAAGGTTCGAAAGAAAAATTTTAGAAGAGACTTTAGGAAATAATAGGGACGATTTCACAAGAGAAATGATGAATATTAATATTTTAGAGGATGATGAAAAGGAAAATTGCTTTATTATTGGTGGAAAAATTAGCTACAAGGATCGAGAGAAGTTTATTAAGTTGTTAGAGACACATTATGTTCAAGTCAAGCGACCTGAGAATCCGAAAATAAAATGTGAAATGAACATAGTGTTAGAAAACTCGAAACCATTAAGTTGCGCACCGAGGAGACTGTCATATAGTGAAAAAGAAGCACTGTTAAAAATGTTAGAAGAATACATTAGAGATGGAATTATTCAACCTAGTAAATCGGAGTATGCTTCTCCTATTGTATTAGTGAAGAAGAAGTCGGGGGAACTGAGACTTTGTATCGATTTTAGAAGATTGGACAAAATAATGTCAAAGGATAATTATCCGATACCATTGATTGATGACCTTTTGGATAATTTAGTAGGAAAATCGGTGTTTACGAAATTAGACCTTAAGAATGGCTATTTTCATGTATTTGTTAACAAAGAGTCAGTAAAATTTACGTCTTTTACCACCCCATTGGGGCAATTTGAATTTTTGAGGATGCCGATGGGCTTAAAAACAGCTCCGCAGGTATTTCAGAGATTCGTTAATGACATATTTTCGGAAATGATAAGGCAAAAAAAGGTGATCATATATATGGACGATATTTTAGTGGCAAGCAAAAGTTTAGAAGAACATTTAGAAGTTTTAGTAGAAGTATTTAGAAGGCTAGTAGAAAATAAATTAGAGTTGAGAATGGACAAATGCAAATTTTTACAAGACAAGGTTAAATATTTAGGTTTTCTGATTTCGAATGATGGGATTAAGGCTGACAGTAAAGGGTTAGAAGCGATACAAAATTTTCCGGTTCCAGGCAAGGTGCAAGCAGTTCAAAGTTTTTTAGGTCTTTGCTCGTATTTTCGGCGATTCATTAAGGATTTTTCGATATTAGCGAAACCATTGTATGATTTGTTGAGAAAAGATAGAGTTTTTAAGTTCGAAGCAGAAGAATTTGATTGTTTTTCGTTGTTAAAGGCGAAATTAATGGAAGCGCCAGTTTTAGCGATATACGACTACAGAGATGATGTTGAGTTTCACTGTGATGCAAGCGCTTTAGGATTTGGAGCTGTGCTTCTTCAGAAAAAAGAGGACAACAAATTGCATCCTATTTTCTATTTCTCAAAAAGATCGACTGCAGCAGAAGCAAAGTATCATAGTTTCGAGTTAGAGACTTTAGCCATAATTTAAGCGTTAAGAAGGTTTAGAATATATTTACTAGGCAAACGTTTTAAAATTGTAACAGACTGCAACTCTCTAACGTTAACGCTCAATAAGGTTGAGTTGAACCCAAGAATAGCACGGTGGGCTCTAGAATTGCAAGAGTTCGATTATGAATTAAAGCATAGATCAGGCAAACAAATGCAGCATGTAGATGCATTAAGCAGATGCAACAACATAATGATAGTGGAGACAAATACATTCGAAACAAATTTAGTAATTTGTCAATCAAAAGATGCAAAAGTCCAAGAAATTAGGAAAATGTTAGAAAGCAGCGAGCAGCGAGAATTTATAGGAAAAGTAATGATAACCGATTATTATTTTATGTACCGAATCGAATGGAGGAACACGTGCTATACAAATACCATGATGAAATGGGTCATATTGGGAGGGATAAAATGTTAGATGTTATTGGGAAAAGCTACTGGTTTCCAAACATGAAGGACAAAATAGTAGAGCATATTCAGAATTGTTTAAAGTGCATCGCTTATTCTCCGAAAGTGGGAAAAGGAGACGGACACTTACATAGCATACCCAAAGGCAATAAGCCTTTTGAGATCATTCATATAGACCATTATGGACCGGTAGATAGCAGCAGATTGAAAAAACATATATTTGTTGTGGTAGATGCTTTCACAAAGTTCGTTAGGTTGTACACAACAAAAACGACGAATACAAAAGAGGTGATAAATGCATTAAAAGACTATTTTCGAGCGTACAGTAGATCGAAATGTATAATATCGGATCGAGGCAGTTGTTTTACATCGTCTGAGTTTACAGAGTTTATGGAAGATAGTAACGTTAAGCACATAAAAATTGCGACGGGCTCGCCTCAGGCAAATGGTCAAGTTGAACGGATAAATAGGAGTTTAGGACCCATGATAGCAAAACTGATAGAACCGGAAAAGGGTTTACATTGGGATAGAGTTATGGAAAAGGTTGAGTATTCGATGAATAATACGATGCATAATAGCATAAAGTTAAGTCCTAGTGAAACATTATTTGGGATAACACAGAGAGGAGAAACATGTGACGAGCTAAAGGAAAGATTGGAAGATGAAGAAGAGAAAGGAAAGATTAGGAAAAACTTAGAAGATGAAGATGAGATTATTGAGGAAAACAGGAGAAATTTAGAAAAACTTAGAAGAAAATTAGAAGGGAAAGAAGAGATTAGAAATGAGTTAGAATTATAAGAAAAAAGTATTGAGGAAAATAGAATAAATTTAGAACAAATTAGACAGAAAGCTGAAGTAACACAAAGACAGGCTCAAATGAAAAATGAAGAATACTACAATGCAAGAAAGAAGAAGGCAACAGAATATAAAGAAGGAGATTACGTTATGGTTAAGAATTTCGACTGTACTGTGGGTGCTGCAAGAAAGCTCATTCCGAAGACTAAGGGTCCTTATGTCATAGTAAAAGTTTAAAAAAATGATAGATATGTTCTTAAAGATATAGATGGGTTTCAGTTGTCTCGCAATCCATACCAAGGCGTGTGGAGTGCAAATAACATTAGACATTGGATAAAATCATAATATAATGATTGTTGAGCTATTGAGCTTTTTCAATAGCTGTCGAATTGTCCAATTTCCTTTTGACCCAAAAAATACGCACTTGTTTTAAAACGTTATAAATTAAATGCAATATTTATTAAGCCACGAAGTTTTCTATCAATTAGCAGCGCAGGCCAGCCGAATTGCCGCTGCGGATATTTATGACCCGAAATGGTCCGAAACTGGTTATAGGCAAATATTTAAGCTGATCGTTTTCAGGCGTAGGTGAAGACAAACGAAGACGAACTGAGAAAAGAATTTCTGCTGCAGTTAGCGGACGGCCAAGGGCAGCTATGCAAATAGAGCGAGAGAGTGATAAAGTTTATGTTATGCAGAAGGCAGGAGGAGAGGTAAAGCTTTGCTACGCAGAGCAAATTTAATGTTGTTGTTTAGCCGCTGGGTCATCAGGTGCGGGCTGCATAACCAGACATTCTCCCCCCGTTGGAAGACAAGGGCTTTCAACTTCATCCTGCTTCGGCAGCACACACAGCTTAGCAACTGCGCGATTGATGAGGCCAGTGGCGGTCTTCAGCACAGCGACTCGAGCCACATTGTCGGATCCAGCGACGAGGTTGACCACTCGAGCTAGTGGCCACTTGAGGGAGGGCAGGTTTTCGTCCTTAACCAGAACGACATCACCGAGTTGAACATCCGTCTTCTGTGTGCGCCACTTGGAGCGCTGCTGAAGGAGCGTCAGGTACTCCTGTTTCCAGCGGGACCAGAACAGTTGCTGGTAAAACGAAATTTTCTGCCAGCGATCCAACCGATTGAGGTTCAAATTAGTGTAGTCAGGCTCAGGAAACAAGGCCAGAGGAGCAGTACCCAAGAAGTGCGCCGGTGTCAACACATCAAGATCGCCAGGGTGTTCTGAAAGTGAGACTAAAGGACGAGAATTAATGATTGCCGCGATGTGGCAAACGAGAGTGCGCAGGTCATCAGCGGGCAGTATCGCAGGTCCAACAGATCGGTAGAAGTGGTACTTCGCAGTCTTCACAGCCGCCTCCCATAGACCTCCAAAGTGGGGTGAGCGAGGAGGAATAAATCGCCATTCGATACTGTCAGTCAAGCAGAATTCATCTATTGCGGTTTGGTGGCTGGCATTCAGGAACAATCGCTTTAGATCAGCCAACTCGTTCTTAGCGCCTACAAAATTAGTCGCATTGTCCGACCATATGCGGGCAGGCTTGCCACGAATCAATATAAAGCGCCTCAATGCGCTAAGAAACGCTGAAGTGGAGAGATCCTGGACCAGCTCGAGGTGAACAGCCTTTGTGGAAAAGCAGATAAAAATGCAGACGTAGCACTTGATGGGTGCCTTATTCCGAACTTCCGACTTGTGATAGAAAGGGCCACAAAAATCCAGTCCAGTCACCTGGAAGGCGTAAGATGCGCTGACGCGGTCCTCCGGAAGATCCGCCATAATGTGGCCAGCAACATGTGGCTTGGCCCGAAAACAAATTATGCATTTGCTCACAGCACTCGCAACCGTCTTGCGGCCACCAATTGGCCAAAACTGCTGCCGGATTGAAGCGAGCAGGGAGCGAGGTCCAGAGTGTAGGTTGCGCCGATGAAAATGCAGGATTATTGCGCGGGTTACAGGATGCTGACGAGGTAATATCAGTGGATGGCGTGCCTCATAGTCCAGAGCAGAGTTTTTCAGTCGACCGCCAACACGTAAAAGCCCAAGTTCGTCGATAATGGGCGAGAGCGATGCGATGGAGCTGGAGGCCTTTATTGGCCGTCCTCGAAGCAGGCAATGATACTCGTCATTAAGATGAACCCTCTGAATGGAGCGAATGAGCATTTGGGTGCCACAGCGAACATGTTCCGAAGTGAGACCTGGTTGCCTGATACGATGGCGAAACTTGTAGATGTAGCCGAAGACATGCTTTAATTTTTCCCACGAGTTGAAGAATTTGCAGTACGAGGATACATCAGCAGCTGCCGAGATGCCAACCAAAGCAATCTTTTTAAGGTCAGGAAGAGTCTTCACTGCAAGGCAGGACTCTGGCCATTGAGATTTTTCCTTTTGAAGATAGTCAGGTCCATGAGCCCATAGGTTAGAAGCTACCAGTTCACTGGGAAGAGCACCTCTTGACAGGATATCTGCTGGATTGCAGCTCGTAGGGACGTAGCGCCATTCCATTCCAATTGTAATAGACTGAATTAAAGAGATTCGGTTAGCAGTAAATATTTGAAAACGTGACGACTCATCTCTAATCCAGGACAAAACAACTGCAGAATCCGACCAGCAGTAGTAGGAGCACGAGAATAGCCCCATTTGTTGTACTTCTTGAATGAGTTGAGCCAGCAGCACGGCAGCAGACAACTCCAGCTTAGGGACCGTGAGAGTCTTCAGTGGCGCCACACGAGATTTAGCGCAGAGGAGATGGGCAATCCTTCGGTCATCCTCCATGGACACGACGTAAATGCAGCCTCCGTATGCGTCAATACTGGCATCACTGAATCCGTGGACTTCGATCACGTTGTTTGGGTTCAGTGCTAGTCGAGGAAACTGGAGCTTTTGCGTCTCACAAATATTGGCCGACAAACTTAGCCACGATGAATTAAGCGCTGCAGGCAAGCTTTCGTCCCAGTCGAGTCTCTCTCTCCAGATCTTCTGTAAAAATATTTTGGCTTTAGTAATTACAGGACAAATAAGACCTAGAGGATCATAAAAGCAAGCGATCGTAGACAAGACTGAGCGCTTGGTTGGTTTGGCAATAATTTTCATTGGCGATGTGGAGAACAGCAAAACGTCCGACGACGAATCCCAAGCAAGTCCAAGCGTTTTTGTAATGTCGCTGCCATCGTCGAACTTCAAGAATGAATCCCTTTCGGCCTCTGGGATTTGCTGCAGCAAAGCAGGATCGTTTGAGCACCATTTTCTCAACTTGAAATTGCCCCTTTCGAGAAGTCCAGTGGTCTGCCGCATGATCTCCAAGACGTCTTGTGTCGAGTTGCCTCCTGTGATGAGATCATCCACGTAGAAGTCTCGCAAAAGTATTTTGGCGCCAAGGGGAAACGATGCCTTCTCATCTTCTGCCAACTGATGCATGGCTCGAACTGACAGAAACGAGGCAGGTTTAGTTCCATAGGTGACAGTGTCCAGCCTATAAACACGAATTTCCTCTTGCCGTGAATCACGCCACAAAATGCACTGCAAGTAACTATCCGGCTCAGCAATCCGAACGCATCTATACATTTTGCAAATATCGCCGGTTAGGGCGACAGGAAATGTGCGAAACTGCAACAATGTGTTGAACAATCTCGGCTGCAAGGTGGGCCCTGCCATGAGCAACTCATTCAATGAGTATCCAGACGATGATTTGGCAGACCCATCAAAGACAACACGCAGCTTCGTAGTTGTGCTATCCTCTTTAATGACGCAGTGATGCGGCAAATAAAACTTGCATAAATTCCGTGAGTCTAAATCCACAAGAGACATATGATTCAGATCGAGGTACTCACGAATAAATGCCGAGTACTGAGCTTTGAGATGAGGATGACGATCCAGTTTGTTCTCCAGGTTAACGAAACGACGATAAGCTTGTTGATATGAATCTCCCAGGATTTCAACACTATGCTTGGTTGGCAGGCGAACCGAGTATTCTCCTGACGGCAGCCGAGTAAAGTTGGCGTTGAAATGAGCTTCACAATCGAGTTCCTCTTTGGTACGTTGAGATCCAGACTCTCCAACGTTTTCAACTTCCCAAAACTTCCGCACAACGCTCTCCAGACGAGCGTCATCTCCGACTAACGTCCCTGCAGTAGCTTGGACCGCCAAGGCCGCTGACTGGCGTGGCGCTGATCCTCCGCCAGTGACAACCCATCCCAATCGAGTTTTTTGCAACAACGGGAGCCCATCAGACAACTTAATTTGGCCAACGCATAGCAGCTCAAAGAATAGACTTGCTCCAATTAATAAGTCAATTCTTTGTGATCTGAAGAACTGTGGATCGGCCAGGCGAATGTTGGAAGGTATGTTCCAGTCCTCTGGGCTGACGGTGAAGCTAGGCTGGTCGTCCGTGATGGCAGGCGCAACCAAAGCCGAGATACTGGAGACGAAATCTGAAGCTTGAGACTTTAGAGTAATATTTACCGAAAAACCATCCGAGCAAAATTTAGAGTCTCCAAGTCCAGATACAGTGGCCGTGGATTTGACTTTCGGCAACTGAAGCGAGTGTGCGAGGCGAGAAGTAATGATATGCAACTGAGATCCCGAGTCGAGCAAGGCGCGGCAAGGAACCCACGAACCAGAGCGATTTTGCACACTGATGACTGCAGTGGCAAGCAAAACACAATCCGTATCAAGATTCTGAGCGACTAAAGCAGCGGATTGCGATGACGACGAAGCGAGTGAGAAGTTTGACGATACATTTGGAACAGCATTTGACGACGATGGCACGTTAGGTGGAGCAGGTTGTGGGGGCGCTGTTACAGGCGGTGCGGGAAAGTGTAGAAGGCTATGATGCTTAGATCCACATGCTCGACAGGAGCCCGAACTACAATTCCTCAATTGATGTCCAGATTTGAGGCAGTTTAGGCATAAGGCTAGCCGTTTAGCTTCACGCAGACGAGCTTGAGGAGAAAGGCTGGAGAATTGAGCGCAATTATAAATGCCATGATTTGCACCCTGGCACATAACGCACAATCTGGTCGAGGCTGTGATGCTAGTGGCGACAAACGAACTTCTCCCATGACTGCTGAACCTCCTGGGCCTTGAAGCTTGCGCACTGCCACCATTGGATAAAGCAGCATGCTCCACATTCTCCAGTTTCTGGCATCGCTTCTCCAGAAATTTAGTAAATTCTGCGCAGGTGGGTATTTTGTCCAGAGAGGCAGACTCTTCCCATTTAGCCTGGGTAGTCGGGTCAACTTTTTGCAGCAGCGTATGAACAAGAATGCAACCAGCGATCTCCTCCAAGGTTCCCAAACTCTGAAGCGCTCGAAGATTGGCATTGAGCTTATCGGAGAGCTCACGCAGCTTCACAGCTGATGCACTTTCCACCTTTGACAAACCAAAAATATCTGTTATGTGAGCCTGAAAAATAAGGCGTTTATTATTGAAGCGATTGTCAAGTAATTCCAGCGCTACTCCATAGTTAGAGTCAGTGATCTCCAGCGAACGAACGGCATCTAAAGCTGGACCTTTCAGGCATGATTTCAGGTGCTGCAGCTTCTCAATTGGAGCCAGATCACTATTCCTATCAATAATTGTCAGGAACATTGAAATAAAATCGGCATACTCAGTGTAGCCGCCGCTGAAGGTTGGCAACTTAAGCTCAGGAAGGCACGATCTTCTTGGAGCAGGCGCAGCGGCCTCCATGGCCACCTCTGGATGCATGGTTGAACACGGAACTCCTTGGAATTTGCGCTTTCCCAGCTCTTGCAGCACCACCGATCTCATGGAGAACACCAAATCCTCAAAGTCGTCCCGCGCTTTGCTGCCAATTTCCTCATAATCGAGTTCCTCCAACGAATCATGAGCCAATGAAAAAGAGGCTTCGGTTTTATTTATAAGCTCAAGTTTCAGGGTGAGCTCCTCCTCAGGAACGGCCTTAACCCTATCGGCAGTAAGGCCAGAAGCAATTTTTTGAGCATGGGCAGCTATCGCGTTTGCCCTACGCTTAAAGAGCGTAACTCGATTGGGCGGCGAAAACTGAGGAGTTTCTGGGGTCGACATTTTATTTTATTAGCTCACAATATAAACTGCAGCCAACAGTTTGACATGCACTGCAGATTTTTCTTTGTACCGCAATGATGCCCGCACACAAGCGAAAGTATTTTGTCAGAGTTACTGCACAAAATAAGCGGGAAGCGAATTCGAATAGCTGTTACCGACGGCAAATGAACAGCAAGCAGGAGAACGAGAGCAAAGAGTACACGCAAAAGTACCGGTGCATATATGTGTATGTATGTATGTACGTTTGCCTAGCGCGGCGCGGCAAAGTACAGCCACAAGCAATGCACTAAACGAAATTGTTTACGCGCTTGGCACAATTATTAAACCGAAATGTTTAATGTTTTTACTAGCCAAGATCACGTCGGGGTCACCAAATGTTGAGCTATTGAGCTTTTTCAATAGCTGTCGAATTGTCCAATTTCCTTTTGACCCAAAAAATACGCACTTGTTTTAAAACGTTATAAATTAAATGCAATATTTATTAAGCCACGAAGTTTTCTATCAATTAGCAGCGCAGGCCAGCCGAATTGCCGCTGCGGATATTTATGACCCGAAATGGTCCGAAACTGGTTATAGGCAAATATTTAAGCTGATCGTTTTCAGGCGTAGGTGAAGACAAACGAAGACGAACTGAGAAAAGAATTTCTGCTGCAGTTAGCGGACGGCCAAGGGCAGCTATGCAAATAGAGCGAGAGAGTGATAAAGTTTATGTTATGCAGAAGGCAGGAGGAGAGGTAAAGCTTTGCTACGCAGAGCAAATTTATTGTTGTTGTTTAGCCGCTGGGTCATCAGGTGCGGGCTGCATAACCAGACAATGATAAAATATGTAATTGTAATATTGTAAAGTAAAGAAAAACAAATTGTAATACTGAAACAAATTGTAAATATGATAAAATTGTAATTAAGTTATAGCATTAAGTCAGAGATAGAGGGATGTCTCAAAGTCAGGACGGCCGAGTTGTAACAGGCCAGTTGATGGTATTATGATCTGGTCTCTGAGAGAGCAGGTTACTCTCTCTCTCAGAGAGCGCTGCTTATGAATTTCGGGGGTTGAAAGGCACGCGGCCTGAGAGTGGCAGATCACTGTTTGATGAGAAGCCAAAAAGAGAAGACGTATGTGCATAGATTGTGAACAAAATAGACAAGAACAGACAAGACAATAAAGTGTAAAATAATATAAGCAACATTTAAAACGATAATAGAATAATGAATAAAAGAAACTAATTAAAACAACATACGGCCACAATAAAGAGGTTGGGTAACTTACAGTAGTCCATTATTTCCTCGACGAAAGATCTTTCTCCAGATGCTGAATGGTGGGGTTAATATTAATTATTTGTTTATTTATTATTTATAATTTGATTCGCTTGTGCATTTAATTAAATTCATTCTAGTGTCTTCTTTCTAACTTTATATTTAAAAAAAATAAGAACAAAGAATTAACAATAAAATTATTGTTCCTGGCTAACAACTACATTTTAATAGTAGCATTAATTATTTTTATTTATTTCACTGTACTTCGAGCTTCATTTCTCATTTCTTCTCGCTCACATTCACAATCTAAATTTATACTATTAAGTTTGTAAATAAAAATATGAAAATAATTAAGGAATTAAGGCAAGTCGATCCTCAATTAGGCACAAAGTGCCAGAAACTAATAAATAAATTTTTTTTATTAGTTTTCTGGGTTGAAATAATGATGTATCCAGTACATACCTTGTTGAGTCTGGCACACTCAAACACTTTAGATTGGCGGACAGGTGGAGGATTAATTTTTAATTAACAATACCACGTCTGTCCGGCTTAAGATCTTAGAGGAAAAGGAAATTGGCAGCGCAAAGTTAGTTGCACTTACTCTAAGCCCAGGCTTGTATTTTGGGCCAGTATAAAATAAAGTATGCGATATAAATTTAACTATGGTATGGCAACTCCGCCCATAGGTGGCGCTGTTGATCATACTAGCCGATAGGGCGCCTAGTTTGAATTCAGCCGCTAGATGGCTCAGTCGCTAGTGACAAGCGGTACTACAGTTTCTTATTGAAAATTATACATCTCACACAGTTGTTCACCACCTGCTGAACCTTCTGTTCTAAGTGAGGGATCCAATGATTGAACAGCGTGAACAATTTTTTGTAATGCAAAATGACCTGCACTGTGGGCGTCAACAATATCTTATTTTTCCATCATTTTCGGGATCACGAGGAGGTCATTGCCATTCACCTCCTTATAGACAAGTCCAGCTTCCATCTTGTAGCCCTCATATGGACGGCTTGCCAAAATTTCCATAATTACCTTCAGCATCTCGTCCCTTCCTTGCGCGAATTTGATTCGAGCTGTGATCTTAGAGGACACTATCATAACACGGTGGGGGTAGCTACTAAGGCAATCTACATGCTTCAACCGTTCCCCAGGCGATGTTCCACACTAAACTCGAAATCCTGCAAATAAATAATCCACTGTGTGACTGCTCTTGGCCTTCTGTAGGGTTTGCTTGAAAGCGAAGCAATCCGTAACCAACTTAGATGGCGATCCCAGCAGATAATGTCTGAATTTCTTTCCCGCCAAATTTTTTTTTTTTTTTTTATTTTAGGCTTTGCTTTTATTTATTGAATCTTCTCATTTATGAGACTAACAATAAGTGTATCAAATCTTACAATACTACCTAACTAGCAGTCATGAGACTGGTACAGAGTAAATGGCCCTGAATAATTATGGCTGGGTTGGATGGTCGTTACGCATGGTGCCCCAGTGATAGTTCTCAGGATATTTGATTGGGCGCGCTGTATGATGTCTAGATTGGTACTGCACGCGTTCCCCCAGAGCTGGGAGCCATACGTCCATATTGGCTTTAGTGTGGAGTTGTAGAGCAGGACCTTGTAGTCCAGACACAGGGGCGATCGGGAGTTTATGAGCCAGTGGAGGCTGCTGGCTTTTAGTTTTAGATGAATTTTCTTGCATTCAATATGTCTTCGCCATGTTAGGCATCTGTCCAGGTGGACGCCCAGGTACGTTACCACGTTGACTTCGGGGATCAGTGTGCTGTTCAGGTAGAGCGGGGGGCATGTTTGTCTGTTGAGAGTGAACGTTATGTGCTTACACTTTTGTTCATTTATTTTGATACGCCAGTCAGATAGCAACTTCTCGACTACCTTGAGGTGGTTGGCGAGCTGGGCTGTTGCACGGACTGGGCATCTGGAACGGCTGAGGATCGCAGTGTCATCAGCGAAAGTGGATAATGTTAGCTGGTCACTTGTGGGGATATCCGCTGTGTATAGGACAAATAGGGTAGGCCCAAGTGTGCTTCCTTGTGGGACTCCAGCTTCGATTGAATAGGTGCCGGATGTTGTTGCGTTGCACCTCACTGCGAAGACTCTGTTGTAGAGATACGACTCAAGTAATTTGTGTGTGTATACCGGCAAAAGTGTTTTTTTTTTTGTTATTTTGTGCATGAGGCCGTTGAGCCAGACGCAGTCGAATGCTTGAGAAATGTGGAGAAATATCGCGCTGCAATATTCTCGATGCTTGAAGGCTGTGCGAATTTCTGATGTTATTCTGTTAACTTGCTCGATAGTTCCATGTTTTTCTCTGAAGCCAAATTGATGAGCTGGGATAATGTTGTGAGCTCCCAGATAAGGGATTATGCGCTTTAGTAGGCATTTTTCAAATAACTTGGACAAGCATGATAGTAGACTCATTGGTCGGTAAGATGACGGAATCGTGTGGTCTTTTCCGGGCTTCGGTATCATTATAATTATAGATTTTTTCCATTTTGTTGGGTAATGGCCGAGACTTATGATCCCATTGAAGATTTTACAGATGACTTCAATAGCACAATTCGGAAGTTCAATTATCATTTTTTGAGTTATTAGGTCATCGCCGGGAGCCTTTTTCGGCTTCAGTTCCCTGATGACCTTCATTATCTCGTTCGGACGAAATGATGCTGGAGTAGATTCCGTTTCAGTGTGGATTTACGGTAGTTCAAAGGGATTTGCAGCAGGGTTCGGCTGGAAAACGCCCTGGAGATGTGAGGCAAAAGTTTCGGCTCTGTCTTTGTCGCTGCGGGCCCAGCAACCAAATGACTTTCTTATCGGGGTGATGGTTTCAGCCGGTGAGGTTAAATTTGGGTGAGCTCTCCATAAGGGATGCTTTGTGCTGGTTGACGAGAGTTTTTCAATTGTGCTTTTTCGGCATCTTGCTTCAGGGCCCGGCTTAGTTTGCGTGTGGCTTCATTTAGATGTTGCTTTGAGCATGGCGATCTATTGGTTTGCCACGCCCGTCGCAGACGCCTCTTTTCTTGGATAAGCTGTTCAATTTGCTGGTTCGCTTTGAGTTTGATTTTTTGCACATCCGTCTGTTGTGGTGTTGAGATTCTGGCTGCAGTCACAAGTACCTCTTCCAGTGCGGAGGTGGAGTCGATGTCGGTTTCAGTATTGAGCTGGGGGGCTAGCTCAATGTGGGAACTTTTTGTATTTCATCCAATTGGTTCTGTGCGACGTCAGCCTATAGGGGCGATCCGTAGTTTCTGGGCTTTGAAGGAGGGTTATCAACAGCGGCGAGGGATCTGAAAAAAGGGCTGGAAGGGCCTTGGCGTTTATTAAGTTGCGTGGGATGTTTTTTGTCACCGCGAAGTCAATTAGATCGGGTATCTTTCTGGGGTCTGCTGGCCAATATGTGGGGCTACCAGGGGAAACGTAGTCCAGCTTATTTCTCACATTGATGAGAGCGTTATACAGTTGTCTTCCCTTGGGGGTCACGAGGCGGGATCCCCAATGCGTATGCTTGGCGTTGTAATCTCCTGCAGCTATAAATCGATCTCCAAGTGAGTTGTAAAAATCCATGAATTGACCTTCAGAGATTGTAAAGCGAGGTGGGCAGTAGACAGCAGCAATGCAAAGGTTGTCGTTACCTGACTGCACTTTTATGGACGTAGCTTGCAAGAAATTTGTTGCAAACCTTTGGTGGAAGTGGTGTTTGATGCGTTCTCTGATGAGGATGCCAGTCCCGCCGTGGGCTTTACCATCTGGATGATCTGTGCGGTGGAAGGTATAACCTCTTATATGAAAGTTGTATCTGCTTGTGAGGTGCGTTTCAACCAGTAGCATGGCGTCGATGTGGTTTTCATTTAGGAATTGTGTTAGTTCAAGTTTATGCCGTGAGACGCCGTTGGCACTCCACGTGGATATACGTAGATTAGACATTGATTATTTCGACTGTTGTGCTACAAGCAACTGTATCACCATATTCTGATTCTGGACGAGCGTTTGCATGGTTGTTTTCATGAATGACATGAGTTCCATCATACTTTGTTGTATGGTCACCATCATGGATTCCAGGTTGTTTTGTGACTGCCCTGGGGCCTGCTGAGCGTTTACCGAGTTTGAGGGGGGAGGATTTTGCATACCTGTCCGTAGAGCTTCAGCGTAGGAGATGCCCGTGGGGGCACTTAGCGGATCAAAAGAGGATCTGGCTGCTTTGGCAAAAAATACTTCTGGAGTAGTTTTTGAATTATAATACACATTTTGTGTATTTTGTTGGCGTGTAGCTGTTGCTCGTCGCATGCGACTCTTCAGCTCCTTGTAGACCACGCAGCCTCTGTAGTTAGCTGTGTGATTTCCTACGCAGTTTCCGCATTTTTTCGTGTTTGGGTCTTCTTTGTTCGCAGGGCAGTCTGCGGAATTGTGGAAGTCTCCACAGACTACGCAGACTGACCGAAGGGAGCAGTATGTCCTTGTATGTCCATACTCCTGGCAATTTGAGCATTGCACAGGACCGTTGCGTTTGTGCGGTTCTTCCACGGTGATTCTTCGATGCAATAGGAACTGCAGCTTGTAGATCGGGTGAACTTCATTCTTCTTCATGGTTTTACTTTCTGGCTCCAGTTCGACTTTGAAAAGTGGTTGCGGCTTTTTGTTTTTATTTATAATGTTGCTGACATTCTTGGCAAGGAAACTCTTGCCTTTCAGGGCTTCCACTATCTCAGAGGGGGCGACGTCTGGTTCAATTCCTTTTAACACGACTTGCAGTCCCTTGCTGCTTTTAAGTTGGTAGGTGTAAAAATTCTTTTTGGATTCTTCCAGGTATTTAGACACAACCCGGAAGTGTTCTTCTGTTTTGGTTTGAATTTTTGTTTCGCAAATGTTCCCTTTAATAAGTGGAACAACATGAAAGTTTCCGTCCCCGACCAGCGCAACAATTTTGTTGACCAGGGCGTTTGAGCTTTTCTCCCTAATATAAATGGGTGGGGGCTTTGGCTGTTTTTGAGTCTCCTGCTCCGGCTCTGCTTGGTTATTCTCATCAGCCGCTAGCGGAGAAAATTTGTTGGTGTTGTTCGGGTCGTAGCTTTTGGTGACACGGTTGATCTTGGGCTTGTTACCAACCGTGTTATGTGGGCTAAGCTTACGCTTAATTTGGATGTAGCGATCCATGCCAGTCTGTATGGCCGGAACCGCTTGTTGCTTTTCGGAGTTCACGGTTTTTGTTACCATTGAATTTGGCGATACGGCCGTTGGCACCGATTTCGCAATATTGGTCGTTGGTTTAGTTGTTGCTGTTGCTTTTGCTACGTTTGCAGAAATTGCAGCTCTGCTTGTTGTTGGTGCGTCTTCCAACGAAGCCGGTGGTGGTGGGGTTTGGCATTGGGAGCTCCAAGATGTAGGAGCTGGAATGAGTAGGGCGGGTGAGCAAGACCGCGCTCTCGTGCCGTCGGCGGTCAGTAGAGCCGGGTTGGGCTTGGTAGACGTTTTTTCTGCTTCGTTATCGCGAGTTGAGAAATAAGTGAAAACACCGTTTCTTTGGTTTACAGAGGTTCTACGCTCATTCTTTTGATCGCCGCTCATTATTTAGAGCTTGTTACGCGTGGCACCATATAAATGAACTTTGCAGCTCAAAAACGCGTCTCACGCACTAGTGTCCGTATGTCATACGCACTGTAGGGCTTGGCCTAGCTGACAGTACGTAGTTTAGAGTTCCGAATTTACTTTTTCACCATGAAAAAACACTTCGAGACTAAACCCCGCGTAGCGGTCGTCCGTAAGCACGTCTGCACTCGATGAAGGTCGAATGCGATGATACCGCTAAATAAACAGCTTTTGCTTCCAAGATTTAGCTGTGCTGACGGGACTCAGCTTCTGACGTCTTCTTGCTCCAATATTGTACTGGATGGAGTCTGCCATCAAACCACTGCATTAAAACTGCTGCAAATCCATCTTTTGATGCATCCGTGTGTAACTCAGTTTTGGCCTCTCTGATGTACAGCTTTAAAACGGGTTCTTTTGTCAATGCATCCTTCAAACTTTGAAATGCATTCATCTGAGGCTCAGCCATTAAAAAGCGAGCATCTTTTCGCAGCAGATCAGTCAATGGCCGTGCAATCTGTGAATAATTTAGAACGAATTTTCTAAAAAATCCAGTTAGCCCCAAAAAAGCTTGGACTGCTCTGACGTTTTTCGGCACAGCAAATTTTCTAACCGCATCAGTTTTTTCCTGTCCGGCCATATGTTTCCGTCCTCAATGTTGTGGCCCAAAAAGTATATTTTCTTCTGTAAGAAGTGACATTTCCGCCACTTTATCTTCAAACCAAACTCTCCAGCTTTTTGAAATACGAGTTCCATCTTCTTCAAACATTGCTCAGCAGTCTCTGCGTGAATTATTATATCATCCATGTACAAGTCGAGTACATCTTTGTTCATCAGCTCCTAGAATACATGGTTAACATAACGAATAAAAACAGGTGGTGAGTTCCGAAATCCAAACGGGGTCCTATTCAATTCTTACAGTCCGGATTTGGTGATAAACGCCGTGAATTTCTTGCTATCTTCCTCAATAGCCACGTGCAAGAAACCATTCTCTAAATCCATTACGGTAAATAACCTCGCTTTTTGCAGCTTTTGTAGCACGTCGTCGATTACAGGAACGGGAAAACAATCTCTCAATACCATCGAGTTCAGCTTTCGAAAATTGACGCAAATACGCCGTGTACCATCTTTTTTGCTCACCAATACAATGCGGCTAGCAAAATTAGATGTAGATGGGCGTATGATTCCAGCAGCTAACCATTCACCGATCTGCTTTTCGACGTCCTTCTCCTCGGCAATCGCCAATCTACTCAGGGCTTGACGAAATGGGACGATTTCAGCATCCGGCACAATTCGCAGCTTTACTGGAACTTCTGCTACGAAATCCACTGCCTTATAGTTCTTGATGAGCTGCGCCACTTCCTTAGCGTACTGCGGAGGAACATCTATTTCCTCATCTGTATTTATTATATTATAAATACTCATCTGGTTTGATTCCTCACAAGCCTTCTCCCCCCGCGGGGAAGAAAACCTGTATCCGTCGAACAACATCGAAAATTCGAACTTCGAGATGAAATCGAATCCCAGCAGCGCGTCATACTCGATGTCCTCATCCTCAACAACAACAAACTTATGTGGCATCATCTCCTTATCTACTGCAACTTCAGCCAAAAAGTAGCCAACTGGACATGTGATCTTCTTTCCCAGCCCACGCAGCTTCGACGCAGATCTCACCAAAACGACATTCGGTATTTTCTTGAAGATATAATTGCGCAAAATAGATACGTCGGCTCCAGTATTTACCAGACACTCCACTTCCACGTCGTTGATGGTCACCGTTTTCATGCGATTTGCACTCCGCACAACTTGAACGCCAGCAGCTGACCAAGGACAATCCCTTGACATGTGACCCTCTTTGTTGCAACTGAAGCATTTCACAGCAGCCTTGCAATCCTTGCGAAGATGATCTGCAGATCCACAATTGAAGCAGTGATTCCTCCTGTGGTTGAACTCGCGCTGCATCCTATTGTCCGGTGTCGACCTCTCATTGTTCGGCTTAAACGGCTTCTCGCCCACTCGTTCGTACACCGTGGGCTTTACCATCTGGATGATCTGTGCGGTGGAAGGTATAACCTCTTATATGAAAGTTGTATCTGCTTGTGAGGTGCGTTTCAACCAGTAGCATGGCGTCGATGTGGTTTTCATTTAGGAATTGTGTTAGTTCAAGTTTATACCGTGAGACGCCGTTGGCATTCCACGTGGATATACGTAGATTAGACATTGATTATTTCGACTGTTGTGCTACAAGCAACTGTATCACCATATTCTGATTCTGGACGAGCGTTTGCATGGTTGTTTTCATGAATGACATGAGTTCCATCATACTTTGTTGCATGGTCACCATCATGGATTCCAGGTTGTTTTGTGACTGCCCTGGGGCCTGCTGAGCGTTTACCGAGTTTGAGGGGGGAGGATTTTGCATACCTGTTCGTAGAGCTTCAGCGTAGGAGATGCCCGTGGGGGCACTTAGCGGACCAAAAGAGGATCTGGCTGCTTTGGCAAAAAATACTTCTGGAGTAGTTTTTGAATTATAATACACATTTTGTGTATTTTGTTGGCGTGTAGCTGTTGCTCGTCGCATGCGACTCTTCAGCTCCTTGTAGACCACGCAGCCTCTGTAGTTAGCTGTGTGATTTCCTCCACAGTTTCCGCATTTTTCGTGTTTGGGTCTTCTTTGTTCGCAGGGCAGTCTGCGGAATTGTGGAAGTCTCCACAGACTACGCAGACTGACCGAAGGGTGCAGTATGTCCTTGTATGTCCATACTCCTGGCCAATCTACTCAGGGCTTGACGAAATGGGACGATTTCAGCATCCGGCACAATTCGCAGCTTTACTGGAACTTCTGCTACGAAATCCACTGCCTTATAGTTCTTGATGAGCTGCGCCACTTCCTTAGCGTACTGCGGAGGAACATCTATTTCCTCATCTGTATTTATTATATTATAAATACTCATCTGGTTTGATTCCTCACAAGCCTTCTCCCCCCGCGGGGAAGAAAACCTGTATCCGTCGAACAACATCGAAAATTCGAACTTCGAGATGAAATCGAATCCCAGCAGCGCGTCATACTCGATGTCCTCATCCTCAACAACAACAAACTTATGTGGCGTCATCTCCTTATCTACTGCAACTTCAGCCAAAAAGTAGCCAACTGGACATGTGATCTTCTTTCCCAGCCCACGCAGCTTCGACGCAGATCTCACCAAAACGACATTCGGTATTTTCTTGAAGATATAATTGCGCAAAATAGATACGTCGGCTCCAGTATTTACCAGACACTCCACTTCCACGTCGTTGATGGTCACCTTTTTCATGCGATTTGCACTCCGCACAACTTGAACGCCAGCAGCTGACCAAGGACAATCCCTTGACATGTGACCCTCTTTGTTGCAACTCAAGCATTTCACAGCAGCCTTGCAATCCTTGCGAAGATGATCTGCAGATCCACAATTGAAGCAGTGATTCCTCCTGTGCACTATGGTTTTTTTCGCGTTTTTTTTGGCATAAACTCTAATTTTAAACCTATTGATCTGAAATTTGGTATGTATACATTTTTTAAGCTTCTATGATGGCCTACCAAATTTCAAATGATTTGGGGAACTATTTCATATAGCTGCCATATAACCGATCTGGCCGATTTGCACCAACTTTTTTGTTTTCAAGCTATTGCTTTGAAATTTGGTTTGTATACATTTTTTAAGCTCCCAAGATGACCTACCAAGTTTCAAATGATTTGGTTATATTAAAAAAAAAATTTTTTTTTGGGCGAATGGGCCAGATCTGTTATATGGCAGCTATATGAAATAGTTCCCCAAATCATTTGAAACTTGGTAGGTCTTCTTGAAAGCTTAAGGGGTTATATACAGTTGTGATGATAAAAAAAATCGACTTTTTTTATTGCATAGTCTTCAAGTATATACTGTTGAGAATACTCTCACAAAAATTCATAACGATCGGAGCTTTAGAACCGAAGTTGTAGCTATTTATAGCGCACGACCTGCACGTCGGCCGGAATAAACTTGAAACTTTAAACGCGATTATCTCAGAATAGTTTTTTTTTTCGAAGTTACCTTTGCGGTGGACACGATTACTAAAAAACTATTAATTCGATCAACACCAAATTTGCACCACTTATTTATTATAATAATAGCTAGTCCTCTAACGAAGAATTTTTATTTTTTTTTTTTAAACTTTTTTTTTTAGAGCATAAAAATCGAAAATCTTATACCTCGAAAAAGTAAATTTTTTGTTAAAACCGTCGCCATTTTTTTTAAATCAAAATTTTTACAAATCCATGGTCTAGAGGACTAGGCAATACAATATACTAACGAAATTTTTTTAAATTTTTGATTTCGGATGAACCGTTCTCGGGATATGATGTCCACCGCAAGTCAACATCGAAAAAAAGACGATCTTGGAATTCGGCCATAACATTTTTAATATTTAATATATTTTTATGAAAAAATTTTATAAAGTACCCAGAAACATGTACTAAACAACGTCAAGAAAACATTTAAAAAAAAATATTTTTATGATGTCAAAAAAAAAATCGACAAAATTGAATTTTTTTGAGCGGTACAACTGTATATAACCCCTTAAAAAAGGTATTCAAACGAAATTTCAATACAATAGACCTAAAATTGGAGTTTATAGCAAAAAAAAAAAAAAACGGAAAAAAACCATACTGATATGGTACTAGAAAATGTTGATTTTTTCGAAAACGTGTGGATTCGGACAAAAACGGTTAGTTTCTCATTAATCTGCACACTTTGGTTAATAGTTTCTCATTTACAACTTTTTGCAACTCTTTGCCATGCAAAAGTACTGATCCATGAAACACAGCTACACTTTTTAAGCTCGCTCTAAAAATACACGTAAACAAAAGACGGTACAATTGGACAAAAACACATAACAACGACAGAAACATTGGTAAACTTTAGTTTTATATACCTGGACAATCGTTTTCCATATTTATTCATTTAACTTCTTCGTAAACTTTTGCCACAACAAACTATCAAAGTCGCACAATTTTTCGCGCCAATTTCATACAAAACAGCTGCTACATAATCAGCTGACTTTAACAGCTGGCCAGCAGACCAGTGTTGCTCCATATGTTAAAGTTACATATTTTTTTATTTGTCTAGGGTATTTAAAAATTAAAAATAAAAAAAATTTTAAGATACATAAAAATAAAAAAATTGACTTTATGCCAAAAAAAAGCGAATAAAACCATAGTGCTGTGGTTGAACTCGCGCTGCATCCTATTGTCCGGTGTCGACCTCTCATTGTTCGGCTTAAACGGCTTCTCGCCCACTCGTTCGTACACCGTGGGCTTTACCATCTGGATGATCTGTGCGGTGGAAGGTATAACCTCTTATATGAAAGTTGTATCTGCTTGTGAGGTGCGTTTCAACCAGTAGCATGGCGTCGATGTGGTTTTCATTTAGGAATTGTGTTAGTTCAAGTTTATACCGTGAGACGCCGTTGGCATTCCACGTGGATATACGTAGATTAGACATTGATTATTTCGACTGTTGTGCTACAAGCAACTGTATCACCATATTCTGATTCTGGACGAGCGTTTGCATGGTTGTTTTCATGAATGACATGAGTTCCATCATACTTTGTTGCATGGTCACCATCATGGATTCCAGGTTGTTTTGTGACTGCCCTGGGGCCTGCTGAGCGTTTACCGAGTTTGAGGGGGGAGGATTTTGCATACCTGTTCGTAGAGCTTCAGCGTAGGAGATGCCCGTGGGGGCACTTAGCGGACCAAAAGAGGATCTGGCTGCTTTGGCAAAAAATACTTCTGGAGTAGTTTTTGAATTATAATACACATTTTGTGTATTTTGTTGGCGTGTAGCTGTTGCTCGTCGCATGCGACTCTTCAGCTCCTTGTAGACCACGCAGCCTCTGTAGTTAGCTGTGTGATTTCCTCCACAGTTTCCGCATTTTTTCGTGTTTGGGTCTTCTTTGTTCGCAGGGCAGTCTGCGGAATTGTGGAAGTCTCCACAGACTACGCAGACTGACCGAAGGGTGCAGTATGTCCTTGTATGTCCATACTCCTGGCAATTTGAGCATTGCACAGGACCGTTGCGTTTGTGCGGTTCTTGCACGGTGATTCTTCGATGCAATAGGAACTGCAGCTTGTAGATCGGGTGAACTTCATTCTTCTTCATGGTTTTACTTTCTGGCTCCAGTTCGACTTTGAAAAGTGGTTGCGGCTTTTTGTTTTTATTTATAATGTTGCTGACATTCTTGGCAAGGAAACTCTTGCCTTTCAGGGCTTCCACTATCTCAGAGGGGGCGACGTCTGGTTCAATTCCTTTTAACACGACTTGCAGTCCCTTGCTGCTTTTAAGTTGGTAGGTGTAAAAATTCTTTTTGGATTCTTCCAGGTATTAAGACACAACCCGGAAGTGTTCTTCTGTTTTGGTTTGAATTTTTGTTTCGCAAATGTTCCCTTTAATAAGTGGAACAACATGAAAGTTTCCGTCCCCGACCAGCGCAACAATTTTGTTGACCAGGGCGTTTGAGCTTTTCTCCCTAATATAAATGGGTGGGGGCTTTGGCTGTTTTTGAGTCTCCTGTTCCGGCTCTGCTTGGTTATTCTCATCAGCCGCTAGCGGAGAAAATTTGTTGGTGTTGTTCGGGTCGTAGCTTTTGGTGACACGGTTGATCTTGGGCTTGTTACCAACCGTGTTATGTGGGCTAAGCTTACGCTTAATTTGGATGTAGCGATCCATGCCAGTCTGTATGGCCGGAACCGCTTGTTGCTTTTCGGAGTTCACGGTTTTTGTTACCATTGAATTTGGCGATACGGCCGTTGGCACCGATTTCGCAATATTGGTCGTTGGTTTAGTTGTTGCTGTTGCTTTTGCTACGTTTGCAGAAATTGCAGCTCTGCTTGTTGTTGGTGCGTCTTCCAACGAAGCCGGTGGTGGTGGGGTTTGGCATTGGGAGCTCCAAGATGTAGGAGCTGGAATGAGTAGGGCGGGTGAGCAAGACCGCGCTCTCGTGCCGTCGGCGGTCAGTAGAGCCGGGTTGGGCTTGGTAGACGTTTTTTCTGCTTCGTTATCGCGAGTTGAGAAATAAGTGAAAACACCGTTTTTTTGGTTTACAGAGGTTCTACGCTCATTCTTTTGATCGCCGCTCATTATTTAGAGCTTGTTACGCGTGGCACCATATAAATGGACTTTGCAGCTCAAAAACGCGTCTCACGCACTAGTGTCCGTATGTCATACGCACTGTAAGGCTTGGCCTAGCTGACAGTACGTAGTTTAGAGTTCCGAATTTACTTTTTCACCATGAAAAAACACTTCGAGAATAAACCCCGCGTAGCGGTCGTCCGTAAGCACGTCTGCACTCGATGAAGGTCGAATGCGAATGGAGTCTGCCATCAAACCACTGCATTAAAACTGCTGTAAATCCATCTTTTGATGCATCCGTGTGTAACTCAGTTTTGGCCTCTCTGATGTACAGCTTTAAAACGGGTTCTTTTGTCAATGCATCCTTCAAACTTTGAAATGCATTCATCTGAGGCTCAGCCATTAAAAAGCGAGCATCTTTTCGCAGCAGATCAGTCAATGGCCGTGCAATCTGTGAATAATTAGAACGAATTTTCTAAAAAATCCAGTTAGCCCCAAAAAAGCTTGGACTGCTCTGACGTTTTTCGGCACAGCAAATTTTCTAACCGCATCAGTTTTATCCTGTCCAGGCCATATGTTTCCGTCCTCAATGTTGTGGCCCAAAAAGTATATTTTCTTCTGTAAGAAGTGACATTTCCGCCACTTTATCTTCAAACCAAACTCTCCAGCTTTTTGAAATACGAGTTCCATCTTCTTCAAACATTGCTCAGCAGTCTCTGCGTGAATTATTATATCATCCATGTACAAGTCGAGTACATCTTTGTTCATCAGCTCCTAGAATACATGGTTAACATAACGAATAAAAACAGGTGGTGAGTTCCGAAATCCAAACGGGGTCCTATTCAATTCTTACAGTCCGGATTTGGTGATAAACGCCGTGAATTTATTGCTATCTTCCTCAATAGCCACGTGCAAGAAACCATTCTCTAAATCCATTACGGTAAATAACCTCGGTTTTTGCAGCTTTTGTAGCACGTCGTCGATTACAGGAACGGGAAAACAATCTCTCAATACCATCGAGTTCAGCTTTCGAAAATTGACGCAAATACGCCGCGTACCATCTTTTTTGCTCACCAATACAATGCGGCTAGCAAAATTAGATGTAGATGGGCGTATGATTCCAGCAGCTAACCATTCACCGATCTGCTTTTCGACGTCCTTCTCCTCGGCAATCGCCAATCTACTCAGGGCTTGACGAAATGGGACGATTTCAGCATCCGGCACAATTCGCAGCTTTACTGGAACTTCTGCTACGAAATCCACTGCCTTATAGTTCTTGATGAGCTGCGCCACTTCCTTAGCGTACTGCGGAGGAACATCTATTTCCTCATCTGTATTTATTATATTATAAATACTCATCTGGTTTGAATCCTCACAAGCCTTCTCCCCCCGCGGGGAAGAAAACCTGTATCCGTCGAACAACATCGAAAATCGAACTTCAAGATGAAATCGAATCCCAGCAGCGCGTCATACTCGATGTCCTCATCCTCAACAACAACAAACTTGTGTGGCGTCATCTCCTTATCTACTGCAACTTCAACCAAAAAGTAGCCAACTGGACATGTGATCTTCTTTCCCAGCCCACGCAGCTTTAACGCAGATCTCACCAAAACGACATTCGGTATTTTCTTGAAGATATAATTGCGCAAAATAGATACGTCGGCTCCAGTATTTACCAGACACTCCACTTCCACGTCGTTGATGGTCACCTTTTTCATGCGATTTGCACTCCGCACAACTTGAACGCCAGCAGCTGACCAAGGACAATCCCTTGACATGTGACCCTCTTTGTTGCAACTGAAGCATTTCACAGCAGCCTTGCAATCCTTGCGAAGATGATCTGCAGATCCACAATTGAAGCAGTGATTCCTCCTGTGGTTGAACTCGCGCTGCATCCTATTGTCCGGTGTCGACCTCTCATTGTTCGGCTTAAACGGCTTCTCGCCCACTCGTTCGTACACCTCATACTGCTCCTGTAGCTCTTTGTACGTTTTGCAACAGTAGAGAGAGTATCTAAAGTCACTCCTCATGCTTAGGCCGTCAACAACATAACGGATTACTGAACGAACATCGATGTTGCCAAGTGACGCAATCTTTTTCATCTGCAGTAGGTATACATGAAATGATTCGTCCTTGCGTTTCTTCCGAGTACGGAGCTGCTCATGGACATCAGCACTGCACACATATTGACGACTAAACTCTGTCTCCATCAGCATACGCATTTCTGCATATTGATGAACGAACGTAGACTCCAAAAATAATTTTGCGGTGTTCACCATTTTCGCCCGAGCCTGGACATACATTTGTTTTATATTCAGCCCGTAGGCTGCACCATTCTGCTCAAAATTGTCGAACCAGTACTTTACTGGAATGGATTCTCCGTCAAACTCTGGAATAACTTTCGCGAAGCTTTCCGCTGTAATCGAGCATCCACTGTTTTGCTCCTCCGCTCCAAACTTTATGGCAAGCAGCTGCACAAGGTCTTTCAGCGTTTTTGTGTTTTCGTCGATCGAGCTGCTCTCAACTGCTATTCCTGTATCATTCTGCCTTCCACTTGTTCCGACACGATTCTGCATGCTTTTAACTTCATCGTCATTCTCCTGTTCACCAGCTTTACCAAAGTTATCCATTCTGATACCTTTATCCGCTGCGACAGATCTAGTGTAATACGGCTTCACATTGATTCCCTTCCGCTATCCGCCTTTCAGACTTCTCAGGACTTGCAATTTAGGTTTGGACGAGCCCCCAAATGTGAGATGGACGAGCCTCCAAATGTGAGATGGACGAGCCCCCAAATGTGAGATGAACGAGCCCCCAAATGTGAGATTGGTATTTACCCTTTTATGTTACGGTTTATTATACTAATTTTCGGATATTATTTATGTTTCTAAAATTTGCAAGTTGTTCAAACATGAACACGGTTTTAGATAAGAAGCATCTGTTAGCGATTAAGTCCCAGCAGCAGAGCACGGCCTAGCACATTGTATGTGCATATCTATCTATTAATACAACCGCCACTTGAGCCTATGTAACAAGTAACCCGAAATATGACCTCCTGCGAGCGGTCTCGGTTTGTTTAAGATATGTTCTTTCGGGGTGACTGTTTGCACCCTTATCGTATATTTCTCACGATCGGGAACTGTCCGATGCGTGGGTCTAGAACTAAGATCTACAATGTACATTCTCATGTTAGCTATATAAGCTAGGATTGGAATGAAATAAACCAGTTTCTTACAAAAACTCAACACATGAAGACTTCTTATTTATTTTGGAGCTCTTTCACAAGTTTTCTGCTTTTTCCGTTTTTTATTCAACTTTAGTTATTTTCTCTGCTTTTGTATCTGCTGAATTTCAACCGAACTGCTGAACTGCACAAAACTCAATGAATATTATTCTCCCTGTTCCTACTTTGCTACCGTCGCTTCGAAGCTCTCCGCCTGCTTCGATCACTTCCCTTTTTACATACATACATTGTACAGTTAGAATCGGCTGCTGAACAGTCTGAACCCTTTTGCATAACGGAAAGTGTTATACAACTGCAGTGTCCTCTTTTCAATAAAGTTGTAACACCGACTTTAAATTAGGATATACTTTATTTCCATCGACTTTATACTTGTAACTTAATTTTACAAAATATATATTGGTGCTTATCCGAAACGTGTGCGATCCAAGCGAGATTCTGGCGGCGACTGCTGAACGAAGAGTTGCCGGAGCTTAACACTGCTTTCGAGTGTTCGTTCTAGTATTTTAAAGAAGGGAGCCAGAAACTAGTAGGTGAGACCGCTCCTGGTGACTCTGGCCACTCCATCAACACTATCGGATCCCACATTCGGCCTTCCTGACGTTTGATTCGACCCGAATGGGTTCATGTACTCTGCAACTGTCTTGGTTCTATATGGCCCTTCTCCTTCTCCGACTCTTTCAACTTCATAACGCCCATGATTGTTAATCTTAACTACCTTATAGGGACCTAAGTACTTTCCTTTCAACTTTAAGCCTGTTCCATACTTAGTGCGTTTAATAGCTACTAAGTCATTTACTGCATACTGGCTTTCTACCTTTCTTTTAGAGTCAAATGCCCTTTTGTTTTCTGTTTGAATATCCTGAATATTCTGTCTTGCTTTTATTCGCAACTTCTCTCTTTCCTCGTTTAGCTCAGATATTAAACATTCCTGCATCAACTCCTTTAACTCTAAGTTACTGGAAATACGCATATCGAGGCCTGTTAGAATCTTAAACGGAGACACTTTTGTACTCCCGGGCTCAGTGTTATTAATCGTCTGTTGTACCTTGCCAACCTGCTTATACCAGCATCCTGGACTCACCTCACTTAGTTTAGATAACATTGGAACCACTATCTTGTGCATACGCTCTACCTGTCCATTACCTCTAGGAACTCCTGTCGCAATTAACAAGTGCTGTATCTTCTCCCTTTCGCAATACTCCTTGAACAAGTGTGAAGTGAAAGCAGCTCCTCGATCCGATACAATCCTGTATGGGTTACCAAAAATGACTGACTGACGCTCCAAGCAACTCAAAACTTCTTCAACCCCAGTACTTCGTGTAGGATATAACCATACGTACTTAGAAAAGGCATCCACTATTACGAGAATGTAATTATAGCGCTTTTTAGTCAACTCCATCTGGCCAACATGGTCTATATGGTACGTAACCAACGGCTTGTCACCTTTATCGATTGGTGTAAGGAACCCTTCTTGCCTACCAGCTTTGGCATTCACTAAGATACACTCGACGCAGCTCTCAACGATTCGTGCTATCTTCTCTTTAGCCTTCTGAATGTAGTACGACTTTTCGACCAACTCCTGAGTCTTTTTTGAAGAAAAGTGACCTTGCTGGTGCGCATTTCGAATTATCTCGTCTTCCATAAGCGATGGCACTACTAGCAACTCCTTATTCTGATCCTTGAATAAAATTCCGTTGGATATATAGAAATCTTCATACCCTTTTGTCTCAACAACACTCTTCCCTGCCCTAGTCCAATCATCCGTTTGCTGTGCTTCTCTTAAGCGATGTATTAAGCTATCTGCCACAACAAAACAATACACCCTGCTCAACGCATCCATATGTGCTGTTGGAAAGTTGTCTCTGACTATCTTTTCATTCAATTTGCGGTAATCGCAGCACAAACGCTTCTTACCATTCTTCTTGTCAACTAAAACAACTGGCGAAGCAAACTCTGACGTACTTGGTTTAATTATACCTTCCTTAAGCCATTCTTCGACCTGAGCATCAACTACCTTTTGATCGCAATAGGCCAAACGCCTTGGGTGCTGATATACTGGCAATTCATCTGTCAACAAAATCTTCAACTCCACTGGCGAACTATGATTTCTCTTCGGATTATAATTCTTCACCAACAACCCTACTTCTGCAGCGACACCTTCAGTTAAATGATCCAATTCCAACCCTAGCTCTCGATCTTCTGTGCTTAACATGCAAAGGCTACCAAATTCGTTCATTAATTGCATGCATGAACTCTCTATCTGCGCCTGGTCTTGTTGGATGCACTGCACCCTTTTCGAAAACACAGTTCCTTTCTTTGTGACCATCATGTCGACATTCTCCAAGATTGTTGTCCCTAAAATAGCATCGAACTTCATATCTTCGTCTGGGATTACGTGGAATTCCATCCACATTTCAATGCCGTCGATACTGACTGGCGCTTTGAAGCTGCCGAAAGTCAGCACCTGACTTTCTCCAATTCCTGTTAAAACTCTTTGCCTGCCCATCAAACTGCCTACGCCTACGCCAAGTTTTAAAAATACACGCCTACGCATTAGGCAAAGCTCCGCTCCTGTATCGATAAGCCCTTTAAATTCAATATTCGAGCAAAAAACAGATTTCAGCTCAAGACCGCAAGCAACTGGTTCACGAGCTTGTTTTGGGATTACTTTCTCTGCCTGAACCACATTGGTTCTCTCCTCAGTTTTGACTTGAGACTCTACTCTGCACTGCGCTGCTCGGTGTCCTGGCCGATTACATTTGAAACATTTCTCCTGCACTGGACAATCTCTTTTCATATGTGACGGATCTCCACACCTGAAACATTTCCTCACGGAATCCGTTGTCTTTTCTTTATTAAATTCGATCCTTGCCTTAACGCCCTGAGAAGCGTACTTGTTGTCTGACTTATATGCGCTTCTTGCTTTTTGGTATGCTTCAATCTGCCACTTCAAGTCTTTTAAATTTCTAGCCTGGTACAACATAGATTTATTTGACCTTGCATCTGGAATTCCTTCTACGAAGTACTCAATCAGACTTTCATCTTCCAAACGGATAGGTTTAGCTATCTCCATTAAGGCATAGAGATACTCCTGCAAAGATTCTCCCTTATGCTGACGACGTTTTCCCAACCTGCGATGAATCTCTGCTGTAGATATCTGTACTCCAAACTCCTGCAACAACGCTGACTTCAAACTTTCCCAGTCATTAATATCTCTCTGGCTACGCACAAACATTTTTGCTGCTCCACTCAGTAACTGTTTTGCATAAAAAAACTGCTGCAGTGAACTCCACTCTACGGTAGCTGCACAATCTTCTAGCTCTTCAATCCATAGATCTATATTGGGAACACCTACGCCTGAAAACTGAGAAACGCTTCCTTCGACGTCTTTCAAAGTAAACCATGATCTAGACTGTCCCTGCGTTTCTTGGCCATGTTGTCTAACTGCCCTGTTGCGGTTATTGATCGGTGTGGAGGATGTTGACCTAAACTCAGCGGCCTCACCCTCATTCTCTGACTCACCCTCATCTATCAACCCATAATGAGTTAGCAATCGTTGTTGTAGTTCAGCTTTCAATCCTGTTGTATTCAACTGCAGCTCTGACAACTTCCGTCTCAAATCTTCCACTCGCAATGCCAAGATCTCGCTTCTCTCCATTTTACCAATTTGTCCTGCAGAAAATTACAATTAATATGATGACAAAGTGTCTTAACTCTAATTTCTTTTGCTCAAATTGTAAAAATAGCTCTGTCTTTGCACTAATGCATCAGACTGTACATAAAACCTGTGGCGACCCTGTTTCGGGCTGTGTCTCTTGCTGTCTCTCTTCTTTTCGTGTTCACCGCTCTCTTCTTCGTCTTCTTCGCACAGCAACCTCTGCTATGCCTCCAATTGGGATCTGCTTTGCCTGCTTGCAAAACCACGTGCCTTAGCTCTGGCCAACAAGGTTATGCTTGCACGCACTGACGATGCTTTGCTGCTCCCGTCTGCACCTTCACGTCTGCTCCTCTGCTTGTCCACCTCCAGATCTTAAGATTGATCTGCTCCTGCTCCTCGTGTTCTTGCCCTGGCAAACACGCTCTTGCTTGCACGAACCGCTAACGCCACCAGCTCCTATGTCTTGTTTGTTCTTGTCCGCTTGATCTTCCTCCAGCCTGATCCGCTGCTTCCTTTACTTCCCAGCCTGCTACGCTGCTGCTCCGCAACTGTACCGCTGCCTCTCCGATGTCAAACTCAATTAGAATCGCCTGGCCGTCCACTTCGGCCTCCAATTCCGTGTTCCAATCCTGGCCAACACGTTCTTGCCCGCACGAACCGCTACGCCACCAGCTCCAATATCTTGTTTGTTCTCCTCGTTTCCAGCCTGATCCGCTGCTTATCAATTCTCGCTCTTTACCAGCCTCATCCGTTGAATCTCCATTCGTTGGTCACCGCCACGCTTTTCTGTCTTTGCCGCTCGCTGTTTCTGTCTTACTCGCCCATGTGTGTGTGTCTTTTCGCCTTCTGATGAAATACTTTTCCGCCTTCTGATGAAATACTTTTCCGCTTCTCCTTCTGTCTCTGTCACTATCTGACCAATTTTCGTTCCTTTTCCAAAACTCTTGACCAGTTTTGAACTTGCAATTTCATCAAACTCCGCACCGCACAATATTTCCTTAGTCGTACATATCTTCTGTGTGTGAAATATGCGATTTAAGGTCCAAGTTGTCGAATGGTGGGCAATATCCCGGACGAGCCCCCAGAAATGCAGTGTCCTCTTTTCAATAAAGTTGTAACACCGACTTTAAATTAGGATATACTTTATTTCCATCGACTTTATACTTGTAACTTAATTTTACAAAATATATATTGGTGCTTATCCGAAACGTGTGCGATCCAAGCGAGATTCTGGCGGCGACTGCTGAACGAAGAGTTGCCAGAGCTTAACACTGCTTTCGAGTGTTCGTTCTAGTATTTTAAAGAAGGGAGCCAGAAACTAGTAGGTGAGACCGCTCCTGGTGACTCTGGCCACTCCATCAACAATATCGGATCCCACACAACTTCGCTCGCCATGCAGAGGTCGTTGCCCTTTGTTTTCGGTTCCCTCATTACCCTCAAATTCGGTCTTAGGTTATCGGTGGCCCAAGTGCAGGTGCAGCTCAAATTTCATGCGGTGACTTTCGTATACCCTACAAGCTGCAAATAAAAATTCAAAATGCCAGCCAAACATACGAAAAAAGCCTGAGCTCGCGGAGCTTTATCGTGCAAAGGCAGGTTCTATGATACGCCAGCTGGCGGCCCTAAATTTATTTCTGACAGAGGAGCAGTTGGCCAAATTCGACGAAAGTGAGTTGCAGGTGCGGTTGGATTTCATCGAGCGCATGTACTCTGACTTCGATAGCTCTCGACTTAACTTCGAACAGCTTGTGATTGAGGAGCTGGAGTCAGAGGCGCGCTTAACCTTTACCACGGCATATTGTGAGACGAAAGGAAAAATCTGCCGCCATCTCAATAGTGAGAAGATAAAGTCGTTGGCAAATTCAACTGAGTTGCATGGCATTCTCGGTGGACACACAGTCGCCCTCAAGTGCAATTCGCGGCCCACCAGGCTACCGGAACTTCAACTTCCGCGATTTCGCGAAACTTACATCGATTGGCTGGATTTCTACGTCATGTTCAACACGGTAGTGGGAAAGAACGAAGATCTAACAATGGTGGAAAAATTTCAGCATCTTCGTGCATGTTTGGACGGCATAGCACTGGACGCATTTCACTCGCTGGAGCCCACGGAAAATAATTACGGCAGGGCTTTGGAATTGTTAACGTCGAGATTTGATAATAAATTATTGCACTTTCAGGCACATGTTCGATCGTTATTTAAGCTACCAGAGATGGAGAAGGGATCCGCAAGTAGTTTGCGGCAGTTAAGCGACAAATCAAATTCGCCCTGGCTACTATGGCCTCTACGCAGGAAATCTATGACGGCCTCTTAATTCATCTCATCGTTTCAAAACTGGACATTCAGACCCAGGAGAGGTGGGAAGATGGGTTGCCTTCCCAGGAGCTGCCAAGTTGGGATAAATTCTCATCGTTCTTGGACCTTAGATGGCGCATGATGGATACTTTGGAATACGCTATGGTAAACCAAGCACCTAGCAAACAGGTTGGAAAAGCATCTAGCAAATTTTGTCGTAGCACCCTCATTGCTTCATCATCAGCTATGCCATCATGTACCCTGTGCGAGTCTAGGGAACATTATTTGACAAAATGCCCACAATTCTTAAGATTGAACCCCAGTCAGCGGTATAGAGAGTCAAAAAGGCTGCATCTTTGTCTCAACTGCCTACGAAAAGAACACAGCCTACAGCAATGCAAGTCTGGCAAGTGTAGACACTGCCACCAGAGGCACCATAGTCTTCTTCATTTGTTCAATGTTCACGCCAGAAAGGCGCTTAATTTCGGGAGGCAGTGCGCTCTCTCTTTCTCTCCCTCTCCCTCCGGACTTCCAGTCCAAAGCTCCTCCGCTTGCTCTCGCTCTTCTAGCGGATGCTTCGGCCCTGGCCGATCGTCGCATCGCTGAGCGGCCGCTCCCGCTCTCGTAGTTGTTTGATCTCCCACTCCCGTACATTTGAACATTTAATTCCTTTTATAAACTCGAATAAAGCGGACCACGTCCATTCGTTAAAATTGAAAATAACCACGCCCCCCCGGCCTACTACTTTCTTGCGGTATTCATTTTGGTGGTACCTTTTTCTTTGGTGTTTTACGACTGCGGCGCGGGAGTGTTTTAATAATTTGTGCTCATCCTACGGAACGGAATCAAGAACTTTCCCCCCAGCCGAACATTTGGTCCTACAGAGCCAGATTTTGGATTCCGGATTTTTTGGCAACTCCGCTTCACCAGCAGTTCTCGGCGTTTTCTGCTTCCAGCCCCCCTCGCTGCCGATCTTCAGCAGTAGTCCGAACATTTAATTTCGGTCACTCTGCTGCAAGATTAATTTTCCGTGTCGACTCCAAGTGCGAGTTTTCCTGACAACGGCAGTTAAGGAATTTTCCATTTTTCCATTTTCTACAATTCGTACAATTTTCAATCCGTCTCCGTTTTGAACGTCGCCATATTCTTCTTATTCCGCTTTCCTTTGTACATATTTGCATTTATCCGTACATCAATGTACAAAACGGTTCCTACATAAGAATAAAAATTCATACATATGTACATATCAGCTTCGTGGTTTAACTGTCTTTACATAAAGACATCAATTTTTATTTCGCACAATAAAAAATAAAATTCCAATAATAAAAATTTATTAACAATCCAATACAGTCCGCTGCCTACGAATAGCTATCCAGTGCTATAATAAATCCATCCATATATTATATTTTCTCCATATAAAACATATATGTATATTACATATTATATTTTCTTCCCCATACACATACATACATTCCACATACATTTACATACAACATTTTAAAACCAAGCAAATAAAAATATAATAAATAAAGAATAAAATATTAAAACAAAATTTTGTAAGCCAGCGTCCGTCTTTTTTGTGCATTTTATTGGTGCGCCTTACATAGTTCCGCTGCCGCCGCGACATCTACATACATATGTACATACATACATAACCAAGAGCTTTTACATTGCCGTTAGCGCATCCCAACGAACATTGAGTTGAGAAGAAAGGTGTCAGGTGTTCCGATCCCACCATTCCGATCGAATTATATTTTCTTTATAATTAATATTTTTTATTAATTAATAACTAATCAATCAATTATTGTTAAAGTTTTTGCACTCTATTAAATATCCGCAATCGTCAAAATTACGTAATCTACATCCTTCTTGCATTTATTTTAAATACAAAAATAATAAAAAACCTCTGCATTTCCGTTCAGCAATTATTTATTTGGTCAAATAAATTTCAATTCTCGTCGCATCTGCTTCAATTAATATTGGTTCCACTACATATATTTTCGATTCTCGTCGCTTCTACTTCAAGTAAATTTTTTCCACTGTATTTACTTGCAATTCTGAGATTGAATATTTCCACCATCTTCCATCCGAATTCTACGGCATATTCTTGCAATCCATATTAGTTTCGATTTTACCGTCTCACATTGCTACTCCTTCGATTTAGTTGACGGTACTGGGAGCAAATAATTCTACCATTCGAATTCTACAGCATATTCTTGCGAACATCCTTTATTTTGAGAATTCTGCTCAATCCAGCAGCTTCATTCACCTAATTAGTTGATCACTCCTGCCTACTCCCAAAGGAATATAAATATGTCAGAAGGACAAAAGTCAATTCCCCAAGACGCAAGTCAGAAGAGGGAGATATCCAGAGCCAACGGCCCTCTAGATGTTGCTATGCTTGAGTTTATAGCAACTAGCAACCGTCTCATCCAATTTGAAAGCCAGATCTTTGCGGCATCCACTTCCAAGCCCAATTCATTCACATTAAAGATCCGTCGAGATCAGATCCAGTCCTTATGGGAAAAGGTTGAACGGGAGTATGAGACCGTTTCCAGAGCAGCTCTTCACGAGGGAAGTAGCGGAAATCTTCCGCTACTTCAAAATAAATACGAACACTATTATGCGGTGTACGAAAGATGTGCTTCCAAGCTGAGCGAAGACATTGACCGTGTGTCCGTCTCCAATTCACAGGCAAGAGCAGCTCCGCCACCAGAGATATTCTCGAGGGGCTGCGATCTTCCGCCATGCAATACAGGAATCTTCGACGGAGATTATCTGCGCTGGCCCACATTTCGTGATCTGTTTACGGCCATGTACGTGAACAATTCCAACTTAACTCCAGTGGAAAAGCTTTTCCACTTAAACGCCAAAACTAGCGGCGAAGCTCACGCCATCGTTACGAAGTCTCCCCTAACTAATGATGGGTTTCAATCCGCGTTGTCAGCGCTTCACGATCGTTTCGAAAATAAACGCGCGTTAGTAAACAATCAACTTAAGAAATTATTTAACATGGAGTCCAGTGAACGCGAATCCTCGGCAGCCTTGAAGGAGCTGCAAAATACAATCTAAAATTGTCTAACATCACTGAGAATTTCCGGCCTTTCTACCGAGAATTGGAATTGCCTCCTTGTTTATTTGTGCTCCACAAAACTTCCAAAGCTGTCGCTTTCATTATGGGAGCAATCCATCGAACAAAAAAACAAAATTCCTACGTGGCCGGAACTTGATTCATTCCTAACAGAGCGCTATAGAACTCTGGAAGCCATAGATTCTATCCAGCCTACTGTGACACACTTTCGTTCATCTAAACCGACAATCTCCAACCCATCGCCACGAGTACTACAATCCTTTAGTACGAGGATTCTACATACGTCCAAAAGATGCGATTTGTGTTCTGCAGAGAACCATCCAGTGCGTTTGTGTCCACGCTTCCTTCAGATGACGATAGTCGATCGATCATCTTATATCCAGAAAAGGCAGTTGTGCTTAAATTGCTTTGCAAGCGGTCATCCACTCCGTAATTGCACAAGCGCCCACAACTGTCTTACTTGCCACGGTCGACATCACACTTTGTTGCATCCAAGCGACTCGTCTTCCAGTGTTCCGATTCCTCGTGATGACACCCGACAAATATCTTCACCTATCCAACGGATTTCCTCGTTCTCTACACGAGTGACCAATGCCGCCGACTCCTTCAACTACTGGGTTCCATACAACGACAACAAAAGCAGACGTTCCCGAGGTATTTCATCCTACCAATGCCGAGTCTGTCAAGGGAACCATCCTCTT
Organism: Drosophila kikkawai; assembly: GCF_030179895.1. NCBI lineage: Eukaryota > Metazoa > Arthropoda > Insecta > Diptera > Drosophilidae > Drosophila > Drosophila kikkawai. The sequence continues at coordinate 92,940 of NW_027222518.1, forward strand.
CGGAAGTGCCACCGTTTTCTTCGACTTGATGCAAAGAAACGGCTCCAGGCAGTCATCGACAGAAAATACTGCGTCAACTGCTTGGCCCACCACCATTCTGGAGGATCTTGCCGTTGTAACGACCGACGCCAGTCGTGTGGACAGGATCATCACACACTTCTACATGCCGACGACCACTCAGCGAATCCAACACTTTCCCGAGCGAAGGACTTCTAATATTTTGCTGCGTATCCTCGCAAGGGGGGGAGAATGTTCACGCCAGAAAGGCGCTTAATTTCGGGAGGCAGTGCGCTCTCTCTTTCTCTCCCTCTCCTTGCTCTCGCTCTTCTAGCGGATGCTTCGGCTCTGGCCGATCGTCGCATCGCTGAGCGGCCGCTCCCGCTCTCGTAGTTGTTTGATCTCCCACTCCCGTACATTTGAACATTTAATTCCTATATTGAACTCGAATAAAGAGGACCACGTCCACTCGTTAACATTGAAAATAACCACGCCCCCCGGCCTACTACTTTCTTGCGGTATTCATTTTGGTGGTGACTTTTTTTCTTTGGTGTTTCCGACTGCGGCGCGGGAGTGTTTTAATAGTGTGTGCTTAGCCTACGGAATTGAGAACCTTCCCCCCAGCCGAACAGTCACCATCATGGATTCCAGGTTGTTTTGTGACTGCCCTGGGGCCTGCTGAGCGTTTACCGAGTTTGAGGAGGGAGGATTTTGCATACCTGTTCGTAGAGCTTCAGCGTAGGAGATGCCCGTGGGGGCACTTAGCGGACCAAAAGAGGATCTGGCTGCTTTGGCAAAAAATACTTCTGGAGTAGTTTTTGAATTATAATACACATTTTGTGTATTTTGTTGGCGTGTAGCTGTTGCTCGTCGCATGCGACTCTTCAGCTCCTTGTAGACCACGCAGCCTCTGTAGTTAGCTGTGTGATTTCCTCCACAGTTTCCGCATTTTTTCGTGTTTGGGTCTTCTTTGTTCGCAGGGCAGTCTGCGGAATTGTGGAAGTCTCCACAGACTACGCAGACTGACCGAAGGGTGCAGTATGTCCTTGTATGTCCATACTCCTGGCCAATCTACTCAGGGCTTGACGAAATGGGACGATTTCAGCATCCGGCACAATTCGCAGCTTTACTGGAACTTCTGCTACCAAATCCACTGCCTTATAGTTCTTGATGAGCTGCGCCACTTCCTTAGCGTACTGCGGAGGAACATCTATTTCCTCATCTGTATTTATTATATTATAAATACTCATCTGGTTTGATTCCTCACAAGCCTTCTCCCCCCGCGGGGAAGAAAACCTGTATCCGTCGACCAACATCGAAAATTCGAACTTCGAGATGAAATCGAATCCCAGCAGCGCGTCATACTCGATGTCCTCATCCTCAACAACAACAAACTTATGTGGCGTCATCTCCTTATCTACTGCAACTTCAGCCAAAAAGTAGCCAACTGGACATGTGATCTTCTTTCCCAGCCCACGCAGCTTCGACGCAGATCTCACCAAAACGACATTCGGTATTTTCTTGAAGATATAATTGCGCAAAATAGATACGTCGGCTCCAGTATTTACCAGACACTCCACTTCCACGTCGTTGATGGTCACCTTTTTCATGCGAATTGCACTCCGCAAAACTTGAACGCCAGCAGCTGACCAAGGACAATCCCTTGACATGTGACCCTCTTTGCAACTCAAGCATTTCACAGCAGCCTTGCAATCCTTGCGAAGATGATCTGCAGATCCACAATTGAAGCAGTGATTCCTCCTGTGGTTGAACTCGCGCTGCATCCTATTGTCCGGTGTCGACCTCTCATTGTTCGGCTTAAACGGCTTCTCGCCCACTCGTTCGTACATCTCATACTGCTCCTGTAGCTCTTTGTACGTTTTGCAACAGTAGAGAGAGTATCTAAAGTCACTCCTCATGCTTAGGCCGTCAACAACATAACGGATTACTGAACGAACATCGATGTTGCCAAGTGACGCAATCTTTTTCATCTGCAGTAGGTATACATGAAATGATTCGTCCTTGCGTTTCTTCCGAGTACGGAGCTGCTCATGGACATCAGCACTGCACACATATTGACGACTAAACTCTGTCTCCATCAGCATACGCATTTCTGCATATTGATGAACGAACGTAGACTCCAAAAATAATTTTGCGGTGTTCACCATTTTCGCCCGAGCCTGGACATACATTTGTTTTATATTCAGCCCGTAGGCTGCACCATTCTGCTCAAAATTGTCGAACCAGTACTTTACTGGAATGGATTCTCCGTCAAACTCTGGAATAACTTTCGCGAAGCTTTCCGCTGTAATCGAGCATCCACTGTTTTGCTCCTCCGCTCCAAACTTTATGGCAAGCAGCTGCACAAGGTCTTTCAGCGTTTTTGTGTTTTCGTCGATCGAGCTGCTCTCAACTGCTATTCCTGTATCATTCTGCCTTCCACTTGTTCCGACACGATTCTGCATGCTTTTAACTTCATCGTCATTCTCCTGTTCACCAGCTTTACCAAAGTTATCCATTCTGATACCTTTATCCGCTGCGACAGATCTAGTGTAATACGGCTTCACATTGATTCCCTTCCGCTATCCGCCTTTCAGACTTCTCAGGACTTGCAATTTAGGTTTGGACGAGCCCCCAAATGTGAGATGGACGAGCCTCCAAATGTGAGATGGACGAGCCCCCAAATGTGAGATGAACGAGCCCCCAAATGTGAGATTGGTATTTACCCTTTTATGTTACGGTTTATTATACTAATTTTCGGATATTATTTATGTTTCTAAAATTTGCAAGTTTTCTGCTTTTTCCGTTTTTTATTCAACTTTAGTTATTTTCTCTGCTTTTGTATCTGCTGAAGTTCAACCGAACTGCTGAACTCCACAAAACTCAATGAATATTATTCTCCCTGTTCCTACTTTGCTACCGTCGCTTCGAAGCTCTCCGCCTGCTTCGATCACTTCCCTTTTTACATACATACATTGTACAGTTAGAATCGGCTGCTGAACAGTCTGAACCCTTTTGCATAACGGAAAGTGTTATACAACTTCGCTCGCCATGCAGAGGTCGTTGCCCTTTGTTTTCGGCTCCCTCATTACCCTCAAATTCGGTCTTAGGTTATCGGTGGCCCAAGTGCAGGTGCAGCTCAAATTTCATGCGGTGACTTTCGTATACCCTACAAGCTGCAAATAAAAATTCAAAATGCCAGCCAAACATACGAAAAAAGCCTGAGCTCGCGGAGCTTTATCGTGCAAAGGCAGGTTCTATGATACGCCAGCTGGCGGCCCTAAATTTATTTCTGACAGAGGAGGAGTTGGCCAAATTCGACGAAAGTGAGTTGCAGGTGCGGTTGGATTTCATCGAGCGCATGTACTCTGACTTCGATAGCTTTCGACTTAACTTCGAACAGCTTGTGATTGAGGAGCTGGAGTCAGAGGCGCGCTTAACCTTTACCACGGCATATTGTGAGACGAAAGGAAAAATCTGCCGCCATCTCAATAGTGAGAAGATAAAGTCGTTGGCAAATTCAACTGAGTTGCATGGCATTCTCGGTGGACACACAGCCGCCCTCAAGTGCAATTCGCGGCCCACCAGGCTACCGGAACTTCAACTTCCGCGATTTGGCGAAGCTTACATCGATTGGCTGGATTTCTACGTCATGTTCAACACGGTAGTGGGAAAGAACGAAGATCTAACAAAGGTGGAAAAATTTCAGCATCTTCGTGCATGTTTGGACGGCATAGCACTGGACGCAATTCACTCGCTGGAGCCCACGGAAAATAATTACGGCAGGGCTTTGGAATTGTTAACGTCGAGATTTGATAATAAATTATTGCACTTTCAGGCACATGTTCGATCGTTATTTAAGCTACCAGAGATGGAGAAGGGATCCGCAAGTAGTTTGCGGCAGTTAAGCGACAAATCAAATTCGCCCTGGCTACTATGGCCTCTACGCAGGAAATCTATGACGGCCTCTTAATTCATCTCATCGTTTCAAAACTGGACATTCAGACCCAGGAGAGGTGGGAAGATGGGTTGCCTTCCCAGGAGCTGCCAAGTTGGGATAAATTCTCATCGTTCTTGGACCTTAGATGGCGCATGATGGATAATTTGGAATACGCTATGGTAAACCAAGCACCTAGCAAACAGGTTGGAAAAGTATCTAGCAAATTTTGTCGTAGCACCCTCATTGCTTCATCATCAGCTATGCCATCATGTACCCTGTGCGAGTCTAGGGAACATTATTTGACAAAATGCCCACAATTCTTAAGATTGAACCCCAGTCAGCGGTATAGAGAGTCAAAAAGGCTGCATCTTTGTCTCAACTGCCTACGAAAAGAACACAGCCTACAGCAATGCAAGTCTGGCAACTGTAGACACTGCCACCAGAGGCACCATAGTCTTCTTCATTTGGAACCAAATCCCGTTGCAACCCTGGACCGGCCTGTTCCAGAAATACTTCCGCAAGGATCATCTCACGTCTCTGTAGCCTTGTCTAAAACACCGCCTTTAGCTTCATCGTCGACTTGATCTGAATACGTGTTGCTTGCTACCGCCATAGTCTACGTAAAAAATCGCTCTGGCGTGTTCGTACCATGCAGAGCCCTGCCCGATTCAGCTTCTCAAATCAATTTTGTTACCTCTCGTTTCGTCAACCAGCTTCAGCTCAAGATACATCGTTCAGTCATCTCCATATCAGGAATCGGTGAATCCTCGCTCGCTACGGATAAATCGGTTCATATTTTCGCTCTGTCGAGTAACGCAAAGTATAGCACTTCGCTCTCTGCTGCTGTCACCCAGTCAATCACCGATTACCACCCGCATTTCGATCTTAACGCGTCTGAATGGAAAATACCGGAAAATCTCGAGCTCGCCGACTCGCTCTTCTACAAAAGTCAACGCATCGACTTGCTTCTTGGAGCAAGCATATTCTTCGAGCTGCTTTGTATTGGACAAATTCAATTAGGCAGCAATTTACCCACTCTGCAGAAAACCATACTTGGCTGGATCGTCTCAGGGGGTCTATCGGTAGGATCTTCCGTTCGCTCATCTTTAGTTTCCTTATCTCAAGAGCCCATCACTCATTCGGAATCGGAGTCGATCTCTGAGATACTAAAGAGATTTTGGGAAATCGACAATTGCGCAGATTCTACAAAAACCATTTCGAAAGAGGAAGCTCTATGCGATCAGCTATTTCATCAGGAATACACTCGGATTAAATCTGGCCAATATTCGGTACTACTTCCTGCCAAAACTAGTTTCGATGTTCTAGGAGATTCATATGATCGTGCACTTCTTCGTTTTAAAGCACTCGAGACCAAATTAGCTAAAAATTTAGAGCTGAAGTCGCAGTATAAAGCCTTTATAGAGGAGTACCTGAACCTTGGCCACGTGTCTCTAGCAACTAAAAATGCTGCGCCTCATCAGTATTACCTACCCCACCACTGCGTCCAAAAATAGGAAATTACAACGACAAAACTGCGAGTTGTTTTCGACGGCTCAGGGAAGTCCACTTCGGGATATTCGTTGAACGATTTGTTGTACGCTGGTCCTTCCATCCAATCAAAAATCTTCACTACCCTACTTCGTTTTCGATTTTTCAAGGTTGCTTTGTGTGGACATATTTGCAAAATGTACGCATCTCCATCTGTTTCTGAAATGTATTTTATGGCGCGATCGATCAGAAGACGAGTTTACTCGCTTGACACCGTAACCTATGGCACGAAGCCTGCTCATTTTTTGGCATTTCGTGCAATGCAGCAGCTGTCCTACGATGAAGAAGCGGAATTTCCAGTAGCAGCTAAAATCATACGCACAAACTTCTACGTGGATGATCGCAGGAGGAGACACCATTGAGGAGGTCGTTGAAATTTGTCAACAAATCAAGGCGCTCCTGGAAAGAGGACATTTTCCATTTCGGAAATGGTGTTCCAACGAACCTGCGGCGCTAGAAGGAGTGGATGACTCGGATCGGGAGAAAACTTTAAAGTTCCACGACGGACCCGATGTTACAAAGGCGACGGGTTTATCTTAGAACACGCTATCGGATAGCTTGCTTTGCAGCTTCTCAAACGAATGGACAGGAAAACCCGCAACCACGCGCAGCATCCTGTCGGCTATCGCTAGGTTTTACGATCCCCTTGAACTAATAGCCCCAATCATAACCAAGCTTAAAATTTTCATGCAGGTCATATGGAAGGATAAACTCGACTGGGATAATTCCCTGCCGCAATCTTTACATTCCGCTTGGTTGGAGCACATGTCGCAGATCGCCACAGTTGCTTGCTTGAAGTTTCAACGGTTTGTTCTACAGCATTGTTTACGCCAGGAGGCCCCTGCGCCCCCTCTGCACACCGAGCATCCAAAAGCTTAAGCGCTCCCAGCTTAGCAAAGCTCGCCCGCTCTCCGCTCCTCGGTATTACCGATCGCACGCTCCCGTGTTCCCGATCGCCGCTCGCTTCTAGGGACGGCTACGCCGCTCTAATTCACGGTTCTCCCGCTTTCCCGCTCTTGCGCCGTTAAGCTGGGCTTCTCGGCCGGTAGCGGGCCCTTAGGCTAAGCTAAGTTTAGTTCCAATACGAATGTCAATAAATGCATGCAAAGGGCGCTCCATGCCAACGTCATTTTTCGACCCCCCGAATTTCTGGACCTTTTTATTGCGTTTCTTCTTCGTGGGACGGATTTTTCTACTGATCCTTTTGCGGAGAATATCCTAGCCACCCCATTCCTAAACATGGTCCTTCGAGCCGGATAAGGATATCGTCCTGGAATCCTTTTTTCCCAGCAGCTTTGGTGGTGCCGCCGCAGAAAAGATAAGTAAAAAGTTTCCTCCCGTCTCTAATTGCCGCTCGTTAATAGTTGTCCGAAATTTAAATTTCGGTCAACCTACGTACGATTTTTTGTGTCAACTCCCGATCCGAGTTTTCCGACACAACGGCAGTTTGAAGGAAAAATCCATTTCTCCCGAATTCCATCGCCCAGTTTTTTCAATCCGTCTCCGTTTTGTGTGATCGCCATATTGCCTGCCGTTTTTTTTTGTTCTTTCGCTTCTCCGCTCCACTCGCCAACGGTCAAGGCATATGTACATCAACATACATACCTACATACGTGTGATAACTTATGCACATACATTTTCCGTGCAAGTCCGTCTCCGCCGAAGTAAAGTGAACTTGTGTGGTGAAATACATAAATAAATCAAATTAATAAATAAATAAAACCAAAAGGCTCAATTAATCCGGCGGTGTCAACATATATATTTTTTTGTTGTGTGCCATTTGTTTTTTATTTCTACACGCGAAGTTCACAGGCCTGCACAGTTGTATATGCCAAATTCTAAAATACAGTCCACTCATCGTGTTCCCACTGTACCATAAGGCGGAACATCCAACACATGCCCCCACACAAATCCGCTCTGCTTGTCCATATATACATAAATGTTTTCTGCCTCAACTTTATATTTTTTTGTACGCCGCAACAGTGCCGTTAGCGGTGTTCCACTGTGCAAACAAAGACCACTCAACCATACATATATTTTTGCATGCGTCTCCAACTCCATACATATGTCATTATATTTTCTGCCCGCCCATACAGGAATTGAATTACAATAAAACCAAAAAACGAAAATAACCAAGATAAGAAATTCAAGTGCAAGTTTTTTATTTCCCCAAACCCGCACACCCGCCGCAGCAGACGTTTTGTTGTTGTTTTTTGTGTTCCGCTTTGTTCTCGCTCCTGAGCTCGTCGCTTATACGGGGTTTTGCAGACGGCAAAACCAAATTTCGATTTACGGTTAGTTTCGGATTGCCGCGCTGACCGTCGCATCAGCCGCGCTGGTGTTGTTGTTGTTGTTTCGGTTTTCTGTACCTTTATCTCTCGTCAGCGCCTAGCTTATGCACGGCTGTGTCGACGGCATAATACAGTGCGTTTTCCAAGCCAAGGGTATTTTTTTAAATTTAATTCCGCCTTTTCGGCGCCGTCGTATTTACGTGCAACTAATTAAATACTTCACGCTAATTATTTCCCACACTAAAAATTAATTTTTTGTTCCAAGCCAGCGCCAAGAGTTATTTTTTTTTTAGTCAGCCTTTTCGGCGCTGTGGTAATTACGTGTCAGTAATTAAATACCTCACGTTAAATTATTTCCAACATTAAAAATTAACTTTTTCTCTCTTTATTACGGAGTATAATTAATAAAGAAAGTTTCCAATTCATACATACAAGCTCCACGTCCGAACCACGGAATATACGTATATAAATATACATACAACTGGCTCCTAAAATCCAGAGCCCGGGTCCGACATTCAGCACTAATTCGGCCAGCAGCAGCAATCGTTGCAATCGCTTCCCATCATCATTTGTGGTTCGTGCCGAACGTCTCCGCTGAGGACTTTGCTCTTGTTTTCTTTTCGCTTGCCGTTGACATTTTTCTTGTCGCTGGTGCTGTGTCCACTGGCTTTACGCGAACCAAAGTGGGGTCGTCTTTCCTTCGCAATTCGTGTGTATTTCCTGCGGCGACCAACTGATTCACGACCCATTCGACTTCAAGAATGCCCACGGGAGACGAGGAACAGACTCCTCTGATTCCAGCAATCACTCTGGAAGGGTCCCATTTCGGCTCATAAGGCGATAGATATTGCCCTGAAGAAATTTATTGCCACAACAGACCGTGTTAGCCACTTCGAGGCTAACCTGCACACTCCGGCTGCCCCTGACACGGAGAGATTGCCCCCTGGCATGTGCCAAATCCACCGGGACCAAATTCGGGCCCTGTGGGAAAAGGTGGAGAAAAGCTATAAAAGCTGCTCCGACCTCCTTGTCGAATCCGACGACCCTCCGACCATTGCATCAGAGCTAGAATCGAAGAACTGCTATTCTGTGTTTTCGAAGAACTGCTATTCTGTGTTTTCGAAGTGTGTGTTTCAGCTGCAGGACGGAATTGACAGGGCCGCCTTCCAACCCACACAGGCTTCCGCCAGTAGTCAACCACCCCCTTCTACGGGTTGTCGTCTGCCACCAGTGGACACAGAAGTCTTCACTGGGGACTATATTCGGTGGCCAACGTTCCGAGACCTTTTTACGGCGATCTATATCCAGAATTCGCGTCTCACACCGGTGGAAAAGTTATTCCACCTACTTTCGAAGACAAGCGGCGATGCTCATGCCATCGTTTCAAAGGCCCCTCTGACCAACGAGGGTTTCGTCTCAGCATGGAGAAGCCTTTCCGACCGCTTTGAAAATAAGCGATTGTTAGTCAACAGTCAGTTGAAGATTCTTTTTAACATCCAGGCTGTTCCTCAAGAATCCGGAGTCGCTCTAAAAGAGCTCCAAGGCACAATTCAAGGTTGGTTGACCGCGTTACAAATGTCCTCCATTGAAGTCGAGGCGTGGGACTGCCTTCTTGTGTATATGGTCTCCTCGAAGCTTCCCAAGATTACGCTTTCCTTGTGGGAGCAATAAATTCACAATAAGGCCGAAATTCCAACCTGGCGTGAGTTGAACGCGTTTCTGACCGAGCGCCATCGCACTTTGAAGGCCATCGACGACGTCAGGCCTAGCGGCTCTGGGCATTTTCCGCAAGGTCAGCAAATGCCAATCCACCGGTGCGCAGGCTCAATTCGTACGAAGCTAGGGTGGCTCCAACACCGAGAAGGTGTAATCTATGTTCCAGAGAAGACCACCCTATCCGTATATGGCCGTTTTTCCTAGACATGAATGTCAATGAGCGGACAGACTTCTCCGAAGAAAGCAACTCTGCTTGAATTGTTTTCCGCGAGGGCACCAGCAACGGGACTGTACTAGTGCCCATTCCTGCTTTTACGTGCCACAGCCGGCATCATACTCTGCTGCACCGCGACAACCCTGCGGCTACCGTTTCAAGACCTTCCGCTCCATCTAGTCCACGACCCGCACCCATTGCGAGAAGCGCTGCAGCCTCCGACGACCACTCTAATGTGCAAGTCTGCTTTGCGTCAGGATCAAAGGCGTCCTGCTCGGTACGGCGATTATTGACATCTGCCATCTTGGCCGCACCTTCCAAGCGCGAGCCCTGATCGATTCAGGTTCTGAGCGACTTTATTACTGAGAGGCTTCTCAATATCGTAAAACTTCCATCCCAGCCAACGCAGACCCAAGTTTCGGTCTCAACGATACAGTTGCCGCTCAAGCCACAAAGCTCTGCAAATTTTCAATTCGCGCTCCCTCCAGACCGGGCTGCAGTTACAAACGACAGCTTATGTTCTTCCTCAACTCGCTGGAAACTTCCTCATATCCAGTTCCGAGAGATTTCCTAAAGCAGCTTCCTGATCTCCCCTTAGCGGATCCAGCGTTCTTCGAGAGTTCTGATATCGACGTCTAATTGGAGCTGAC
>NW_027222519.1:0-84709 GCF_030179895.1 Drosophila kikkawai
GTTCAAAAGATATGATTTTTGCAACGCTAAATGAGAAAAGGCGCTACTGTGGGCCGTTTGAAGGGGATATGGCTGACGGTAGTTTGTTTTGCTGTTGTGTGCACAGCTTATTGGGGGTTTAAGTGGCTGTGACAAGTTTGTTTCTAGCGGCTAAATGCATGCACGTTATTTTTAGGTGGTCACAGAGATATAACTGTTGTTTGGTTGCATTATCTTCATGCGGCCAGAGCGCATTACCCCGTTTCCAAGTCGGCCAAAATTCCCCACTGCTTTTGATCCAAAAAAAGCTCGTGGGCAGGTGGTGAACAGCATTTTGGATTCCAGAGTAGCTCATGTTGGGTTAACTGGTGTTTGTTTCAGGCGTGACTTCTGTGATTTATGTCCTTGGCAGGTTCCAAGCGGCAGAAGTCCTTCATTGGCTTCCCAGAGGGGCGACAGCTCGTGTTGTTTCTTCTTGGACTGCCAGTGTTCCAAGAGATGGATGCATTGTAAACTTAAGCACAGCTGGGTTTTAGTTGGCTGGCGGCCGGTTGAAGGGGTTGGCTGACGGTAGTTTGTTTTGCTGATTGTGTACAGCTTATTGGGGGTTTAGGTGGCTGTGACAAGTTGTTTTAGCGCTAAATGCATGCACGTTAGTTTTAGGTGGTCACAAGAGATATAACTGTTGCATTATCTTCATGCGGCCAGAGCGCATTACTCCGTTTCCAAGTCGGCAAAAATTCCCCACTGCTTTTGATGCAAACAAAGCTCGTGGGCAGGTGGTGGAAACAGCATTTGGATTCCAGAGTAGCTCATGTGTGGGTTACTGGTGTTTGTCATTGTGTTCTCTCTATCTGTGGCCAGAACACAGTGCTCCTTTCACCAAGGCTGTCTAATTCCCCTACTGCGTCTGGTGACAACAAGTCCCATAAGCAGAGTAGTGGAGCGACTCCTGGGTTCATTGGGCAGCTCATGCAGATTTGGTTGTTTTTATATTTCCATAATTTCTGCCAGCAGCATGCATCTGTGTTGTTGTTGTTATGGTGACCAAGGCAGGTGGTGGAAACAGCATTTGATTCCAGAGTAGCTCATGGTTTGGTTAACTGGTGTTTGTTTCAGGCGTGACTTCTGTGATTTATGTCCTTGGCAGGTTCCAAGCGGCAGAAGCCCTCCATTGGCTTCCCAGAGGGGGCGCCAGCTCGTGTTGTTTCTTCTTGGACTGCCAGTGTTCGAAGGGGATGGATGCATTGTAAACTTAAGCACAGCTGGGTTTATAGTTGGCTGGCGGCCGGTTGAAGGGGGTATGGCTGACGGTAGTTTGTTTTGCTGATTGTGTACAGCTTATTGGGGTTTAGGTGGCTGTGACAAGTTGTTTTAGCGGCTAAATGCATGCACGTTAGTTTTAGGTGGTCACAAGAGATATAACTGTTGCATTATCTTCATGCGGCCAGAGCGCATTACTCCGTTTCCAAGTCGGCAAAAATTCCCCACTGCTTTTGATGCAAACAAAGCTCGTGGGCAGGTGGTGGAAACAGCAGTTGGATTCCAGAGTAGCTCATGGTTGGTTAACTGGTGTTTGTCATTGTGTTCTCTCTATCTGTGGCCAGAACACAGTGCTCCTTTCACCAAGGCTGTCTAATTCCCTACTGCGTCTGGTGACAACAAGTCCCATAAGCAGAGTAGTGGAGCGACTCCTGGGTTCATTGGGCAGCTCATGCAGATTTGGTTGTTTTTATATTTCCATAATTGCTGCCAGCAGGCATGCATCTGTGTTGTTGTTGTTATGGTGACCAAGGCACGTCTAAAGCGGTCATATCTCAGTTCCCAGTTGGGATGTATGTTTATAGTTTTAGGTGGCGATAATAATGATATCAGGCTGTTGTTTTGACATTTTTCTAGGCGTAACGGCTGGTNTGGGCAGCCAGTATGGCATTTTCTTCTCAGCCAAACAGATGGCAGGGGTGGGGGATCCAGCTTGGGTGGTTTATTTGGGGGTTAGGTTTCTATCTCTGTCCCTTTCTGCTTCATTGGTCAGGCATATGCCATGCGTATTACGTATATCTCCGATCTGGGTTGAGATGAGGTTCAGATTTTGGAGGATATGGAGAGTGGTAGGTGTAGGTTTATATTTTAACGTTTTTTCTAAACGTAAGGACCGGCATCAGGAGTTGTTCAGCCCTTTTAGTTTCAGCCATCAGGAGTGAGTTCAGTTGCCAGTCCAGCAGCATAGAGTCGTCAGCTTAGCCGAGATGCAGCAACTGTCCATTAAGGGTTCCTTATGGCCTCTTTGGTCACACAGGGGTGATCTCAGTAGTGGTGCATCATGATGTTCAGATTGGCAGGTCCTTATGGCCACTGTGTTCATTTCCTAGAGAAAGGAATGGTTTTTATTTTTGCTCAGAAAACGAGGGAAGGGTATAATAGGTGTTTGAGCTGATGTTAAGATTTTGTTTTTCTCATCAGTTCAGTGTTGCTTCATGGCATAATTTGTATTTTCAGCATTGGATCTCATTCCATTGTAAGGAAGTTCGACGGCTGGGGTAAGCCTCAGTCACGTCCAAGGTCCTCTTTATCAGAAAATTTATAAAGATGTGGGACAAAGTGTTTTGACGGACGGCAAACTGACATGAGATGGTAGTTGTCAGTTACCGGGATACGAAGCCAGAGAAATGGCTTGTCCGGTCTCTGCAATAGAGCGAAATAATCGGCGGAGCGCGTTTTGGGTCGGGCCCATAGCAATTGCTATAAGGAGACCGAGAGAGGGGTCGATTTTGGGGACCACCGCTTCCTAGGGCAGAGTTTATGGCCTAAGATCTAGGCATTTTGGGCAAATATTCTACGTAATTCATAGCCAGCGTGACTGTGGGTCGATCCCTCGCGAGCTGGACTCGATTTGAGTCGAAAATTTTACTTTGAGAAAGCTTTTCTGGAATTTATTTATTTTTCTTCATTGTTAAATTTCTCTGCATTTTATTTTTCCCACGGTGGGCCGGGGATAGATTATCCGCGAGAGCAGAAATATATTTTGAATAAAATTTTACTTGAATCTTATTATTTCAAGTTCGGAGTAAAATTTTCCCCAGTGTAGGCGAGACTCAGCCATCCCCCGCAAGCACCAAAAATATAAATATGTACGAGTTTAGGTTTAATTAGTTTTTCAGTTTTCATTGTACGAGTTTATTTTTAATCAAGTTGTATTTTGTTTTCAGAATTTTTCTTTCTTTTAGTTTTCGTTTTGGTTTTATTTAATAAAGTTGACAGGGATTGTTAACAAAAAAATAAGGTTAGATGTCGGGGCATTATTTCTAGCCTACTCTAGCGAAAACCGCATCTTGGCCATCGAGAAATTTCTATTCACACATGTACCCGCTGGCCAAAATGCGATCCTCCCTATACACTCACCCGTCTCCGTTTTTCTCCGCACACACACACGTGCCTGCCGGTGGCTGCTGCTTCCGCCACGTCCTCGCCGTCCGCTTCCAAAAGAATTTGCCTCCTTGGCCGTCGAGAAAAAAAATAAAACTCCCCTGCACTCCACTGGCTGCCGTCACGATCACTCGGATCTTGGTATAAATTGTCACTGTCAATATCTGGGTTTACACTCGTTGATCGCAAAAACTCCGTCGCGTGAAAAAAAAAAACACTCCCGTTTGGCTCCGTTGAAAAAGAACTACGTCGTCCGCTCGCACGTCTATCCGATTTCGTCGCCTCCGCAAAAGTAAATCCAGCCACGCGGCTTTGCCAAATTTTCGGCCGCGCTGGTAAATTTTCCATTGCTCTTGCATTTCGGTGCATCAGCTTCCCTCTCGCTCTCGCCCGTTGGCGCGTGCCAATTTTCGGGGGTTGCTTTGCGCTCGATCGTATGCTCGCTCTCCGTTGCTCTCATACGGCGCTAACTCCGTGGCCACTTGTTCGTGGTGAATATCTCTCTCTGCTCTCCGAGTGTAGGTGTGTGTGTGTGTGTGTGCGGGATCTAGAGATGTGAGAACGGGGAACCAAAGATAACTATAAACTCTTGTCTATGCTTAACTTTTTGTACAGCTAATAAATGACTATATTATGAAACTTGGCTGCTTAAATATACGTCGCTTATATTATAAAGAATAGAAATGATTATATATACAAAGGTTAAGTTACAGCGTGAGAAATGATTCTATACAAAGTTTATGTTTACGAAGTGATTAATTATTATCCAAAAGTTATTTACAAAAGCTTATTTTACAAAGTGAGAATTGATTAAAGTATTTTAAAACAAATTATTTACAACGACTTAGTTTACAAAGCGGGAATAATTTGGGCGTTTTGCCGGTTTGTTTTGATTTTGCTGCTAGCTGCGGCGGCTCTTCATGAGCGTTGACGGCAGTTGTTATTGCCGTCGGCTGTAGCTCTCCATGAGCGTTGACGGCAGTTGTTATTGCCGTTGGCTGTAGCTCTCCATGAGCGTTGACTGCTGTTGTTATTGCAGTCGGCTGCTGTTGTTGTCGCTGCCGGCTCCTGACCGCCGTTGTTGTTGGCTTTGAGAGCTGCTGATGCGCGCTGCCGCTGTCGCTGTTGATGACGTAGCTGCGGTTGTTGTTGCTGGCTACGGGCGCGAGCTATTGTGTTCGCTGGTCGCGCTGGCCGTTGCTATTGCCGCTGCTGTGGGCCGTTGATCTGGCCGTTGTTCTGACGTCGACGGCCGGTGTTGTGGCCGTTGGTTGATGGCGTCACCGTTGATGACGTGGCGGCTGTCGTTGTTATTGTCTGCGAGAGCGAGCTGTTGTTGTGGCCGCTGCTCGGGCCGGTGTTGAGGCCGCTGGCCGCTGTTGCTGACGTCGCTGTTGATGACGTGGCCGTTGTTCTGGCCGGTGTTATTGACGTCGTTGCCGGCGCGGATGGCCGGTGTTAAGGCTGTTGTTGTTGCCGCCGCCAGTATTGGTGGGGAGTCAGACGACTCCTCACATCCTCCCCTTACTTCGGGGTGCGCTGCGAGATGGTGATCCTGTTCGCCTTGCTGAAGTGGACCCTGAACTCCTCTGGGCCCGCGTAGAACAGGAATTTCCTGTTTACTCGCCTGTTCGCGGCCTCCTGCGGTTGGCCTCGCTCGACCACAGAGCGTGGATCCGTCCTCCCGCGATCCGGATACGCCAGTGTGCAGGCGGCAGGACCCAGTCCTGATCGGCCGTGGGATACTCCGCCTTCTCCTCGGCTGCGGGGGTGGCAGGCGGACCCTTGATCGGCACCGGTGTAGGGCGGTTTCCCTGCTCAGCTCGCGCGAGGCGGGCCTTGGCGAGGCAGTCCTTGTCGTACTGCACCATCCAGGGATCGGGGGCAGCTCGCTCGCGCTGCGTTTGGGCTTCGGCTTCGGCGTCAGGCCGCATATCACCCCGGACGCGGAGAATATGGTGCGCCGGGCAACGTCGGCCGCGTCGAGCCAGTCCGACATGCTGCTGGCCCGCCGGTGTCTCGCGCGGATGGGGACCACGTCGTCGTCCTCTTGGCTGCCGTCGTCGCCGGCTGCGCTCCCGTTGCTGCCCTTGCTGCTAGGCCTGTGACGACTACGTCGTTGCTGTCGCTGCTCCCGTTCGGTCGACCGTGGCGGCACTCCTCGGGTGTCGGCGACCTCGGGGTCCCCACGGCCGACGCGAACACCACCCGGCGACGTGCGACTGGCACCAGGTTGGGCACTGCCGCGGCTGCGCCGGCGTGGCTAACTGCTCGCTGGAGATCGGGCAGTGGTCTACGGCCCGCTAAGATCTCGTCCGCGTGCTCCAGCGCCTCGCTGAAGGCCTCCCAATCGATGTCCTCGGGCAGGACTCCCGCCTGGGGTCCGGTCTTCCCGGGGCTCGGCTCTCCCTCGGCTGGATATCCCAGCACCACGTCTTCCGTGCGGGAGACTGCTACGGTGGCCGTGGCTGATATTGCCGCGCGCCACAAACGGCTCGGATTGTACGACGCCATTGTCCTGTAGAGGGGAAAAAACAAAGGTTTATTATTATAGGGTTTTAAGGAAAGTTAGTAATAAGGGCAAAAGGTTCGCTGCGATGGCACTGGGAGCGTTGAGTTTCCACTAGGGAAAGTGGGACGTTGGGAAGGCGCACCCTCCAGCAAGTGGCCCCACTGACTCAGTTGTTGGCTTCTGTATCAGTGTTCCTAGGTGGCTCTTGCCTCGGCCAGATCGAGCGTCGCTCGTCGGCTTTATTTGAGCAAGTTTATTTGCTGTTGTGCCGTCTTCATACGGACTCCGGGCTGCTGCTGCGTGGCTGTCGCCGTGTGCTCTCCCGCCGTCTGCGGGTATCCTTGTCTTCTGCGTCTCTGCTGCTGCTGCTCCGCTGCTCAGGGGTTTAGCGCTCCTCGATCGCTAAACTTGCTCCGTAATCTGTGTGTCTTCTACGTGATCCAGTCGGCTGGGCACCAGATTCTGTGTTTCTGGCTCGTTGACTGCTTCCTTCAAGTCTCCAAGGGCTGCTGTTCGACGTTGCCGGCTGTGAAGATGCTGCAAGCGTACTATGGTGGGCGAAAAGAATTTGATAACTTTGTACGGACCTTCATATTTGGGAGCGAGCTTGGCGGCAAAGTTATCCGCCGCCTTAGACAGATGATGCTGCTTTACAAAGACCAGTGATCCTATGGTCGGCCTCCATGATCGTCGTCTGAGATCATAATGTTTGCGCTGTTCCAACCACCTTGAAAATATCCCGTAGCAATTCCGCCTTTGCTTCTGGTGAATGTGGCGCTTGGCTTGGCCCTGGAGTCACTTCATCATACAAGGCTCCTGGGAGTCGTGGCTCTCGGCCTTGAACGATGACCGCCGGACTAAATCCGGTTGAGTCTGAGACGCTGCTATTTATCGCCAGGTTCAATTCGGGCAGGAGTTCGTCCCAAGTCGTCTGCTTGTCCTCGATATACTGGGCGACCATTGTTTTAATGGTTCGATTGGCCCTCTCTGTCGGGTTCTGCTGCGGGGTATAGGGCGCTGTATATTGGATCTCCATCCCTGCCTGCTTACAAAAGGATTTAAACGAACGACTCGTAAACTGTGTCCCATTGTCACAGACGAAAGTGCGAGGAACTCCGAATGATTTAAAATCCTCTCCCTAAAGGACTTTTCGAGATGTGCTGAGGTGGCTTTTCTAAGTGGGACCAGCTCGACCCACTTCGAGAACGCGTCGAAAAACACGAGCAACATTGTATTCCCACTTTTTGATCGCGGAAGAGGCCCAATAAAATCGGCGCAGACAGTATCGAATGGCTCACTCACCTGCCTGGTGAACATTTTCCCCGCTGGCTTGGCTTGACTTACTTTGAACCGTTGACAAGTGTCGCACCTGCGAACATACCTGGAAATATCGCGAAAGAGGCCCGGCCAGTAGTATCTCTGGGCGATCCGGGCGGTTGTCTTTCTGATTCCGAGGTGTCCTCCGTGGGCTGGTCATGGCATTCCGCCAGTACTCGCTGCCGGTGTTTTTTTTTTTTTTTTTCGCGCGGGGTCCCGCTTCCACCTCCCTCCCAACCGACCGAGGGGCGCAGCCGTGTGACGTACGGCACGAATCGCGAACTAGATAGACGCGGTGATTAAGGAAGATAAGAACGAGGAAACGTTACAAGAGAACAAAAATTTATAAGGGGAACAAAAATATATATATAATAAAAATATAATATAATAAAAATAGTAATAATTAAGTAAAATCGCACGCAAAATAAATATAAACAATATAAAATAATGTAACTAAATAATAACTACGATAAATAAATAAATAAAAACACATGCAAAGTAAATATAAAAAAATATAATATAATGTAACTAAATAATAACTACGATAAATAAATAAGAACGCATACAACATTAGACTACGGTGATACACTACGAGCTAACTCTACAAGTATTAAAGTTTTTAGTACAGAAGGGCTATCGCTACGAATTATAATGTCAGAGAGGCGGTTATAATCCGTACATAAAACCCTAAAGGGTTCATGCACTTCAAACTCCCGCCTACAGTGATTTACTACTAGAGGAATAAGGGTTCTAGATGTTAGTCGGGGAACGTGGAAATTGAGCTGCCCTTGGCTGCCCTTGGCCACACACAGTTTCCATGGCACGGAGTCTTCGTCGTCGGGTCGAGATCCGATGTGTCTATACAGCTGCTGGTTCTCGTACACGTAGTCCGGGTAATCTTCAGGTCTTTCCTGAACAAGCTTCACCATCCGTTGGTACCATGTACTCTCCGGCTTATCCTCCTGGATCATCTGCAGTACCTCCAAAGGCTGTCGAGAAGTGCGTCAGCGACTACGTTCTGGCTCCCGCGTCTATAGGTGACATCGAACTGATACTGCTGGAGTTCTAGCGCGCTACACGGCCGGTGGGATTTTCAATCGAGTTGAGCCACTTCAGAGCGAGATGATCGGTTATCACCTCAAATCGATATCCTTCCCAGTAACATCTGAGCTTCCTGATGGCCCATATGATAGCCAGACACTCCTTTTCCGTGGCGGAATAGTCTCCTCTGCAGCGATGAGGCGTCTGCTGGCGAATGCGATGACTCGTTCCTCCCCTTGGATTGTTTGTGTCAACACCGCTCCGAGGCCAATGTCCGTACTGCTGAGATCTTCTCGGGGTCGGTGTGAATTCCCTCCTCGCTGATAACATGTCCCAAGTATACCAGGCTGCGCTTAAAGAAGCTGCACTTCTTTGCGTTGAGGCGAAGGTTCGCCTTCCGTAGCCGCCGGAATACTTCCTGCAGATGCTGTACATGCTCTTCCAGAGTGCGTCCGATGATGATGATATCATCCAGTACGCAAACGCGTTGGGCTCCATGTCCGGTCCTATGACGCTGTCAAGCGCCCGCTGGAATGTGGCTGGTGCTGAGTGGAGGCCAAACGGCATCACTTTCCAGTGGTACAGACCCCTCCCGGGGACTGTAAAGGCAGTGCATTCGCGACTAGACTCGGCTACAGGAATTGCCAATATCCGCCTTCAGATCGAGCGTCGATATGTATTTGGCATGGCGCAGGCGTTCCAAGATGTGTGTTATCCTTGGCAGCGGGTATGCATCTGGAATGGAGTGAGCATTTAATTGCCGAAAATCCACACAAAGTCGCATCTCTCCAGACTTCTTGCCCGAGTACGATCGGGGCACTGTGGGGACTCCGTGAGGCTCTATACAGTCGTTGCGCAGCAGTTCGTCGATCTGCTCATCAATAATCCTCTGCATCGCGGGATTCTTCGGAAGTATCTCTGTTTGATGGGCTTGTCATCCCGCATCGTGATCGTGTGCTCCGCGATATTTGACACTCCTGTCAATCCGTCGAATTTAGCCAATTCCTCCTGTAGAAACTGGTTCACCCATGGCTCCAAGTCTGCGTGCTCCGTGTTTTTCGGTGATGACAGCTAGCGCGCCTCCAGCTTCAGATCTAGGCTCTGGGATGGCTGGTGAAGGGGTTCGCCTTTCCGCTACGGGTTCCACTGCTGGCTCCACTGGCCTGGTGGCTTGTCTTCGTCGAAACGGATTGTTTCGCACGGCGTGTTCATCACGAGGCCCGAAAATGCTACTGGTCGGGGTATCTTGCGTTTCATGCTCTGTCTCGTTGTTGGCTGGCGTGGATTCTACGGCTTCGATGGGGTCTGCTGCTTTCGGAGTGAACGCGTTTGTCAAAACCGACGGCGTAGCTAAATTATAGGTGGGGCTGGTTAACAAGAAAGGGCTTAGCTGCAGTGATGCGCGGCCACATTGAATAGTGGCAGATACGCCACAGAGGAAGTTCATGCCTAAGAGCACGTCTTCCATGATCGACGGCAGAACTAGTAGCGGAAAAGTTACCCTACGTTGGTCCAGCTGGACTTTGGCGACTAGAGACGTTGTGATTTCTTTGCGGGAGCCTTCAGCCAGGCTGACGTGCGTGCGTACCGGCCGTACGTTATGCGCTGTCCTTACGAGCTGAACCACTCGTTCACTCACAAAACTCCTACTAGCTCCGGTATCTATAGTCGCGCTGAACTTCTGCCCCTCGATCTGCACCTGCGCGATGATCCGGCTAGCCTGCACCTGTAATATCTCTCCTAATTCCGGGGATTCCTGAAGGCAGTCTCCGTCCGCTCCCCGAGTGGGCGAAGACTCCTGTCGTTTCCCGCTGAATGCGTCTGCAACACTCGACTGTGCGTATTCCCGACGCCCACAATCCCAACAGAAGGACTCTGGGATTGCGGCACGTTGCCTGCTGATGGCCCTCTTGCGCACAATTCCTACAAGCAACCTGAAATTTGTGATCGTCGACAGATTCCCTACTCGAGGACCGTGTTGTGGGACCGCAGCTGGGATGGGTGGTCGCCCGCTGTTCGCGAGAAATTTTGTTGACCTGCTGGTGGCTCGTATCCGCTCCTCCTTGGCGCGGGCTGGGGTTCAGCTAGCATGCTGGCATGGCTTCCAGTGCTCCGATCCCGGGTGACCTCGTAGTTTACCGCCAGATTGGTGAGTTGCTCCAACGTAGTAAATCGTGCCTCCTGGCGTACATCTGGTACTCCGGTTGGAGGTTCTCGTAGATGCGCGCCAACTCTTGTTCCGCGTTGTATCCCGCTCGGTGCATCAACAGTCTGATGTTGACGAAATATTGCTTGAACGTCTCCCCTCGGCGCTGATCCCTAGTGCGAATCTCGTCCTCGAGTCTCTGGAAATACCTCGGCGGCAAGAAGAAATCCAAAAGCTTTTGTTCGTCTACTCGGCTGGCACGAACTGATGTTCGTTCGTGATCCTCGACTGGCCTCTCTCGTCTCGTGCTCTCCTCTCGTTCTGGCGCGTGTTGCTCTCGAGTTTGAATTCGTGTTGGCAGCTGCTCTCCGGAACAGTGGTCGGCTGTCCGTCAAGACAGTCCTATCTTCCCACGTCGACTTCGTAGGCGGTTTGCTCGCTCCTCGAGATGCTGGATGAAGGTGATGGGATCCGTGGTGCCATCGAAAGCCCCCAGTTCTTAGTTTCTCCGACAGCTGCTGCTGACATCTCCGCTTCTTTGGAATCTCTCGCCTGGCGGAGGGTCTCCGCATCTCTGGCCACGTCGGCGGTAGCTCTGCCCTCCAGTGCTGGTACTTGCAGTTGCGTGGGACCCGGTGGGTGTGGATTTGGACTCGGTGAACGTTGTTTCCTATCCGTTAGAGTGGCGTTAATTTCCGCCTCACATTCCTGTAGTCGTTCGGTGACTTCCAGCACGTGATCATCTCGATTGTTGAAGGCAGCCAGTCGGCTCCGCATTTCCTCCACGGATCCGGTTGCTTCCAAGGAAAACTTCTTTAGAATCGCCTCCAACTCCCGCTTCCGCAGGTACGAAATCCAACGTGCGCCCATATTGCTGTGAAATAATTAATCAACTGGCAAACGACAAGAAAATTTCGATAGGTCGAGAGAAATATTTCAGACGAGGGTCAGCGATGTTCGAGTTGTTTGAACTTCAGTGAAATCTTTGATTTTATTTGCCACAAAAAAAAAATCACTAAATGCCCACGTGCAACTAGGTTAGATCCGAATTCGATGTAAAACGGCGATTTAATTCGGCAGCTCTCCTCGACGGGGATTAAATTTATTCGACGACGTTGTAAAGCTTGTAAAATTTCCACGACGATGAGTTAAATTATTCGAAGGCGATGTAAGTTTTAATTCGACGATGATTCAAAGTTTTATTCCACGATGTTTTGAATTTTATTCGACGGTGATCGCGACTTGGTAGAATTGGTACGACAATGGCTTTTATTTCCATTGAAAAAAACTGCGACTGTACGTGTAGACTCGCCGACGGTTGAAAAGAGAAGAACCTCCACCGATGCGTTTGCTGCTGGCTGTACTCGATCGCCGCTGGTGTGAGGGAGACGACGATGAGAGTGAAGGGTGAAAACAAATGGCTGCGCTGTGGGGAATTTGTATTAGCTTTTCCCTGCCTCGTGCTTTTGAAATTCTCGCGACCTGACTTGGCTACCTAGAGGGCTTTTCGCTCTCTCTCTTTTTTTTCCCTTTCTCTGCTCGTTCGTTTTCTTGGCTCACGTGTGTTTCTTCACGTGTGGGTTTTTTCTTAGTCACGTGATCTGATAACCTCTCGTTTTAGGTTATGATCTTTTCGCGGCTGAGACATAAAATTTTCCGCTGCGTGTGCTACGAGTTCATTAGAGTGGGTATACTTTTTGGTTAAGTTCTCCCGATTTTTGCCATGTGCCTTAAAAAATTTCAAAGTTTTTTTTTTTTTTTCCAACTTTGAGGTTATATACAATGCTCTGTATATATTCTGATCAAGATATATATATTTTCCTGTAGTTTTTTCTGCCCTAGAAATTTCGGTGTCCCTCGACATCCGACTCCCATCGACCGATCCTCTCACATACTCCGACTTAGAAAATTTTCTCTAAGTGGCGGAACCGAATATTTTTCAAACTTGACGTAACCCAATGGGTCTTTAGGCCATATTTTCGACGTCTAAAGTTCGTAAACCCCATGTCCCTGCTCGGGCGCCATTCTGTAAGGAAGTTCGACGGCGGGGGTAAGCCTCAGTCACGTCCAAGGTCCTCTTTATCAGAAAAATTTATAAAGATGTGGGACAAAGTGTTTTGACGGACGGCAAACTGACATGAGATGGTAGTCGTCAGTTACCGGGATACGAAGCCAGAGAAATGACTTGCCCGGCCTTTGCAATAAAGCGAAATAATCGGCGGAGCGAGTTTTGGGTCGGGCCCATAGCAATCGCTATAAGGAGACCGAGAGAGGGGTCGATTTTGGGGACTACCGCTTCCTAGGGCAGAGTTTATGGCCTAAGATCTAGGCATTTTGGGCAAATATTCTACGTAATTCATAGCCAGCGTGACTGTGGGTCGTTCCCTCGCGAGCTGGACTCGATTTGAGTCGAAAATTTTACTTGAGAAAGCTTTTCTTAAATTTATTTAAATTTTTCTTCGTTGTTAAATTTCTCTGCATTTTGTTTTCCCCACGGTGGGCCGGGATAGATTATCCGCGAGAGCAGAAATATATTTTGAATAAAATTTTACTTGAATCTTATTATTTCAAGTTCGGAGTAAAATTTTCCCCAGTGTAGGCGAGACTCAGCCATCCCCCGCAAGCACCAAAAATATAAATATGTACGAGTTTAGGTTTAATTAGTTTTTCAGTTTTCATTGTACGAGTTTATTTTTAATCAAGTTGTATTTTGTTTTCAGAATTTTTCTTTCTTTTAGTTTTCGTTTTGGTTTT
This sequence comes from Drosophila kikkawai, assembly GCF_030179895.1. Lineage (NCBI taxonomy): Eukaryota > Metazoa > Arthropoda > Insecta > Diptera > Drosophilidae > Drosophila > Drosophila kikkawai. The sequence continues at coordinate 13,176 of NW_027222519.1, forward strand.
ATTTAATAAAGTTGACAGGGATTTTTAAAAAAAAATAAGGTTAGATGTCGGGGCATTATTTCTAGCCTACTCTAGCGAAAACCGCATCTTGGCCATCGAGAAATTTCTATTCACACATGTACCCGCTGGCCAAATGCGATCCTCCCTATACACTCACCCGTCTCCGTTTTTTCTCCGCACACACACACGTGCCTGCCGGTGGCTGCTGCTTCCGCCACGTCCTCGCCGTCCGCTTCCAAAAGAATTTGCCTCCTTGGCCGTCGAGAAAAAAAATAAAACTCCCCTGCACTCCACTGGCTGCCGTCACGATCACTCGGATCTTGGTATAAATTGTCACTGTCAATATCTGGGTTTACACTCGTTGATCGCAAAACTCCGTCGCGTGAAAAAAAAACACTCCCGTTTGGCTCCGTTGAAAAAGAACTACGTCGTCCGCTCGCACGTCTATCCGATTTCGTCGTCCTCCGCAAAAGTAAATCCAGCCACGCGGCTTTGCCAAATTTTCGGCCGCGCTGGTAATTTTCCATTGCTCTTGCATTTCGGTGCATCAGCTTCCCTCTCGCTCTCGCCCGTTGGCGCGTGCCAATTTTCGGGGGTTGCTTTGCGCTCGATCGTATGCTCGCTCTCCGTTGCTCTCATACGGCGCTAACTCCGTGGCCACTTGTTCGTGGTGAATATCTCTCTCTGCTCTCCGAGTGTAGGTGTGTGTGTGTGTGTGTGCGGGATCTAGAGATGTGAGAACGGGGAACCAAAGATAACTATAAACTCTTGTCTATGCTTAACTTTTTGTACAGCTAATAAATGACTATATTATGAAACTTGGCTGCTTAAATATACGTCGCTTATATTATAAAGAATAGAAATGATTATATATACAAAGGTTAAGTTACAGCGTGAGAAATGATTCTATACAAAGTTTATGTTTACGAAGTGATTAATTATTATCCAAAAGTTATTTACAAAAGCTTATTTTACAAAGTGAGAATTGATTAAAGTATTTTACAAAAATTATTTACAACGACTTAGTTTACAAAGCGAGAATAATTTGGGCGTTTGCCGGTTTGTTTTGATTTTGCTGCTAGCTGCGGCGGCTCTCCATGAGCGTTGACGGCAGTTGTTATTGCCGTTGGCTGTAGCTCTCCATGAGCGTTGCCGGCAGTTGTTATTGCCGTTGGCTGTAGCTCTCCATGAGCGTTGACGGCTGTTGTTATTGCCGTCGGCTGCTGTTGTTGTCGCTGCCGGCTCCTGACCGCCGTTGTTGTTGGCTTTGAGCTGCTGATGCGCGCTGCCGCTGTCGCTGTTGATGACGTAGCTGCGGTTGTTGTTGCTGGCTACGGGCGCGAGCTATTGTGTTCGCTGGTCGCGCTGGCCGTTGCTATTGCCGCTGCTGTGGGTCGTTGTTCTGGCCGTTGTTCTGACGTCGACGGCCGGTGTTGTGGCCGTTGGTTGATGGCGTCACCGTTGATGACGTGGCGGCTGTCGTTGTTATTGTCTGCGAGAGCGAGCTGTTGTTGTGGCCGCTGCTCGGGCCGGTGTTGAGGCCGCTGGCCGCTGTTGCTGACGTCGCTGTTGATGACGTGGCCGTTGTTCTGGCCGGTGTTATTGACGTCGTTGCGCGGCGCGGATGGCCGGTGTTAAGGCTGTTGTTGTTGCCGCCGCCAGTATTGGTGGGGAGTCAGGCGACTCCTCACACCATTCTAATTGTTTTCAGAGTTTTATTTGAGTTTGTTTCTATTTTGAAATTAAATATTTATTTAGGGGTGAGATTTTCATATTTGCGCCGTATGATTGTCGATAGTTGTAATCGATGCTTGGGTATGAGCATGCGCTGCCAACTTGGTTTTAGTTATAGGTCAAAAGTGCCATCTCTAGGTGTTTATATTTTGTGTAATATATTGTTTAATTTGGTTTATCCATTTATTTTTCTGTTTCTTTTAGGTTTCTGGATGGGACGCTGATGGCCCAGGCGCCGTTGTGGGGCCCTCATGCATCGTCCTGACAGGATGCTAGCTGGCAGTGAACTGAGGAGCAGAGCCAGTTGGAGCCACAAGATTTGTTGGTGAGTATTCCAAAGTTTTGTATGTCGTTGTTTTACTGATATTATTTGTTTTAGGTGGCCTTGGGAGTGTGTAAGGCCTGGATCAGCACAACCAGGTTTAGCATAGGCTTCTTATTAAGCAGAGGAGAGTAGAGTCGTTTGGGGTGACCAGCAGCGTGCTCCATGTACTGGACGGCGGCTACATCTCATCGGTAGGGTTGACCGTTCCAGCTCAGACCAAGCCCGGTCTGGTCAGTCTTCAGCTCAGGCATCCTTCCGTGTCAGAAGCAGGGTTGTAAGTGTTCAGGTGTGTTCGCTGTTTGCATTGTTTTAACAATATGTTGTATTATGTTTTCTTTGTAGGGGAGAATGTTGGAGGAGTCCGCCATCAGACCGCCAGTAAGCCATCAGCGCCAATCAAGTGCCCAGTGCAGCTCCATCCATAGTATAGGGATCACACGTCCATCGGTAGGAGTAAGCTCCTAGGCACAGCAATTCTCACTGCATTTGCGGTCCATTTGTGTGACTTCGGCACATGTCACTCGTGCTGTAGCTGCACATCTTGGGCAATTGTTATGACTTTTTGGGGCAGGTGCCCCTAGTTAAGCAAATTCTGTTGTTTGCAAGGAGGTCAAGGCATATGATTGCAAGTGTGCTATATTGTTTGTATTAGCTAGCCTGCTGCAGGTCAATTTGAGCGGCTACTTATTATTGTTTGTCTTATTGTTTTAATTTCAGTAAGCTTTTGACTTTCATAGCGAACGGTCGTGTTTTTGTTTTGCGCTCCGAACTTTTTGTTGTTTTGCATTAAACCACCGGGGTCCAAATTGTAGATTGTTAAAATACAATTTGTAATTTTACCGTTTCGCTACGCGAGTGCATGTGCATGTGGCTTTCAGTGTTTAATTAATATTTATATTAATAATCACCCTTAGTTTTTGTGTTTTTGCGTTTTCTTATCCCCTCTTTGTGTTGTCCCGTTTATTTGCTTCTAGCGGCACTTAGGCGGCTCAAGCTTTCGTTTGTTTTCTCTGCTCACCCACGCTTACGCTCTCTTGTTTTTGTTCGGTACTGCTTATCAGCGCACAGTGGTTAAAGGTTTGTGAAAATGGTCTCTAATTCTATTTGCGATATTAAAGGCTGCCAAAAATAGGTGTTGGCAGATCACCCAGCCTTCACTGCTGGCTTTGCGATGCGGTCGTTCACGCTAAGTGTCTAAGCTTAACGGGCCGTATCGCTGACGCAATTTCTGCCAAAAATGGCTTGCGCTATTGTTGCCATGCCTGTCGTGAGGTGGAGAAGGATATGTTATCCTTCATGCGGCAAACCAAACGCGGATTTAGTGAACTTAGGGTCAATTTTCGTAAAACAAACGACCTGTTCACAGAGCTGGACGCTCAATTTAGCGGCATGAAGCTGTTAAGCGAGTCGCCAAAGCGAAAAAAATCTGCTGCTGGTCGGCTGCAATTGGGCGAACCCCAGCCACCAAAGATTTGGCACACTCCCTCGGCACAGCCCCCGACACCGACACCAACTCCAATGGTGTTAAGATCGGGAACGGCTAAAGATTCGGCATTCGAAGGTGCCGGGGCAGAAATGGCAGCAGCTCCGCCAGTATTAATAGTTGAGTCCGCTGCGGGGGTCTCAATCTCTGACTCCGCAGACTTCAAAAAAAAATCTCGGCTATCCCAAAGGGCAAAAATAGGGCTGAACCATTAGCAGAAGTCGGTAATGCTGCGTTACCAAAACCCTCACCGCTAGTCCACCATTAAAAACAATATTTGTTTCCCGGCTTGCCCCTGATCTCGCATCGGAAGATGTACTAGCTCATATACGGAGCAAAACACAAGCCAAAAGTGAGAAAGAGGAAAAAATTCAATTTCTCATACCCCAGAGATATCTCATCTTTCAAGATAAGTGTCTCCCTCGATCTTTTTGACACAATTTGTTCTGGTGACTTCTGGCCCGAGCACGCTGTAGTCAAGGAGTACGAGGTAAAGATAAAGAAAAAACGGCCTTCACGGCCGGCACAAACCACAGTGACTGCGGGCGTTACGGCAGGGCCAAAAAACTAAATACCTCCCTCCTACTTTCCTATCAGAATACTAGAGGCTTACGCAGCAAGCTCTCTAAATTATATTCTGATAGCTTTTCGTTTGCATCCCAGGTGATTGTGTTTACCGAAACCTGGTTAAAGCCGGAGATTCTCAGCTCCGAAATTTTTCCGGGTAAGTACACAACTTATAGATTGGACCGTCTTTCCCAGCGAGGCGGTGGAGTTTTAATTGCCGTTGACTCCACCCTTATTTCCGAACTGGTTCAAATTTACGATCTCACAGGTATTGAATTTATCTATGTAAAACTATCATTTCCAGGTAGTTTTATCTATATAACTTGTTCTTACGTTCCTCCATCTGCTGAAGAGCCTATTTATTGGAAACACCTTTCGGCAATTCAGGCTGTTTCCAACATGCTTACAGATAGAGACCAACTAATAACTCTAGGAGACTTCAATATACCTGGAGCTCGTTGGTCATCAGATGGTGCGTCTAATGTCCTCCAAACTGCGGCACAGCATGACCTCATAGATGGTTTGCTTGACATTTCGTTGTCCCAAGTTAACCATGTCGTAAATTCTTTAAATCGCCTACTAGATCTGTGTTTCGTCTCTGATCCTGTAGGTGTAAACTTAACAAGAGTCGATCCATTGACGCTTCCCGAAGACCCTTACCATCCTACTTTCGAAGTGACCATCGATTTGGGGACTGTCGTAAAGACCAAAACTGATTTGAGTTGCTCAGCAACTAAAGTTCGCTGCTTCCGTAAAGCAAATTTTCAAAGGCTAGATATCTTGATTTCCCAATTTAATTGGTCTGAACTTTACAGATGTACTGACATGGCGTCCGCCGTGGATATTTTTTACAGTGCCATGAATTCGTTCTTTGCATTGTGTGTTCCTTTAGCCTATCCGTCGGTTTCTAGTAAACCACCTTGGTTCACCAAAGAGCTGACACGCCTAAAAAACGTTAAGTCTAGGCTTTATAATCGCTATAAACGCACCGGATCTCCTACTGTTCATTCAAGGTATCTTAGTGCTCGGTCGAATTTCACCGTGCTTAACGCGCAATGTTATAAAAGTTATTTAACTCGCTGTAGGGTTCAGTTCACGCAGGACCCGAAACAGTTTTATAACTTTGTTAACACTAAGCGAAAACCCAATTTACATCCTTCAGCGCTTTCGTTCAAGAACGCTACAGCAAACTCTGATCAGGCCATCGCCGATCTCTTTGCCGAGTTTTTCAAAACTACGTATTGTTGCTCTAATAGCTTAGATCAGACTTACTCTCTTTTGATTTGCCCAAGTCGAACCTAATTTTCAGTCCTATTTTAACCGAAAGCTCCCTTAGTTCGGATCTTCATCGTGTAAAACCAGTTTACTCACCGGGTCCCGATGGAATACCAGGCTGCGTGCTTAGGTATTGTGCTGGAGCTCTGTGCAATCCCCTTCTGAAATTGTTTACCTTATCTTTAGAAACCTCAGAATTTCCCCTTATTTGGAAGGAATCATTTATCATTCCTCTCCACAAAAAGAGAGAGCAATCGGACGCCAGCAACTATAGAGGAATCTCTAAGTTGTCGGCAATTACAAAACATTTCGAGAATGTAATTACTCCCCACTTGCAGCATTTATGCAGATCCGTAATTTCACCATGTCAGCATGGTTTTATGAGGCGAAGATCGACCACTACAAATCTCCTGGAACTCACCTCTTTCGTTATTAGAGGTTTCCAACGTAACTTTCAAACCGACGTTATTTACACAGACTTCAGTAAAGCTTTTGACTCGGTTAATCACTCTCTTCTTGTAAGGAAGCTTGACTTAATCGGGTTTCCTGTCGATCTTCTGAAATGGATTTTGAGCTATTTGAGTGACAGAACTCAAAAGGTTCTGTTTAAAAATGCTCTATCCAAATTCCTCAGAGTCACTTCTGGCGTCCCACAGGGTAGCCACCTCGGCCCGCTGCTATTTACATTGTTTATCAATGACCTCCCGCTGGTTCTAACGAATTCTAGAGTACTTATGTACGCTGATGACGTTAAGCTATGCTTGCAGTATAAGGACAGCTCTTGCCAGTCAGACCTGCAATCGGATCTTAATAACTTTCAAGCATGGTGTCGTGCTAATTTATTACATCTCAATAGCTCTAAGTGCAAGCTGATGACATTTTCACGTGTCACTCCCCAGTTTGCAACTTATATGCTAAATGATTGCGCTCTTGAAAGAATATCTCTTGTTGATGATTTAGGCGTTCGCTTAGACCCTAAACTTTCGTTCTCTGAACATATTTCGTGCATGGTTAATAAAGCCAAGGGCATGCTCGGTTTTATTAAGAGGTGGTCGAAGGAATTCGATTCCCCTTATATAACGAAGACCCTTTTTACTTCGTTAGTTCGCCCTATATTGGAGTATGGTTCATGCGTCTGGAATCCTCAATTCGGAATCCATATTAACCGTACAAAAGAACTTTTTCCTTTCGTTCTCCGGGGCCTACCTTGGGATGCTGATGAGAGGCTACCGTCCTATTCAAGTATACTCCTATTAATTAACTTACCCTCCCAAGCTAACCGTAGAACGATGCTCGGTGTCGTATTCTTTCATAACCTAATAAACGGTGATGTTGAGAGCCCTTTTCTTTTAGGGCAGCTTAACTTCCACGTTCCCCGACAAACATCTAGAACCCTTATCCCTTTAGTAGTAAATCACTGTAGGCGGGAGTTTGAAGTACATGAACCCTTTAGGGTTTTATGTTCGGATTATAACCGCCTCTCTGATATTATTATTCGTAGTGATAACTCGTCTATATTTAAAACCTTAATACTTGTAGAGTTAGCTCGTAGTGTAGCACCGTAGTCTAATTTTGCATGCGTTTTTATTTTATTTTACCTATTTATTTATTTTAGCATGACTTGTAGTAGTTATCTCGTAGTGTAGCAATAATTTTGCGTGCGTCTTTATTAATATTTTTTTATTTTTATTTTTGTTTACATATTTATTTATATAGTTATATACTTATAGAATACTGTCCTAATTTTGCATGCGTTTTTATTTACCAATTTATTTATATTAGATTTAGTTATTCTATATTATATTTGTTCTCTAATGTTTCCTCGTTCATTTTCAACTTTCCTTCTAACGCGTCTATCTAGTTCGCGATTCGCGCCGTACGTCACACGGCTGCGCCCATCGGTCGGTTGGGAAACGGGACCCCGCGCGAAAAAAAAAAATTTGTTTTATTTCTTTTCAGTTTTTAGTAAGGCATGGATGTTTTTTAGGATGGCATTTTAACCATGCGGGTGTGTGTTTGTTTTATCTTTGCTTTTATGTCCCGGGAGTAGTTGTCTTGCAAGCTCAGCTCTGGTATAAAGAGGAATTACATGACGCAACCGGGTTGGGTGACATGTGAGTTTTTACCGATTTGTATGCATTTCTGAATTGTTTTTGTGTATTTAATTTTATTTGTTTCAGGATGATAGTTGTGTTCGCGCTTTGTGTAGCAGAGACATGCTATTTGGCCTCACACAGAGGCATGAGCAGGCTATTTGTAGGGCTGCAGAGACAAAGAGATGATTACAGTAATCATCCATGTCTTCAACAGGGCAGACACGGATTTGGCAGTCCTACAGCGGCTCAGGGCAGCTCTATGCATTTCCTGAGGTGAGAGACAGTAATTCTTTCCATTGTTCATATGATTTCAAGTTTGTTTTTATTTATATTGGAATTATCTTGGGCTTTTTACATGTGATAATGTTTCAGATTTCCGGTGTGAAGCCAATTGGCCAAATGTAGGCCAAGTCTGGGTTTCCACTTTGAGGAGGTTTCAGTGCCGAGTAGTTGACAGGTATGTATCTATATATATAAAAATGGAGACAAAAAATGTTAGCGATCAAATCACAAGAGAACGTCTGGGCCGATTTGGCTCAATTTTTTTTTCAGTTTTTTGTAATTGCCAGAAGAAGTTTATAGCATAAGAAAATTTTGGAAGTCCTTTCGGAAAGGTCGCTAGCGGCTCAACATGGACACACTGTTGTATGTAAAATTCTGAAACACCCTACAAAGATCATAGCTGCGTTGAAATTGTGTATCAATGAACTCGGTAAAAAAATATTTAAACAAAAAATCGAGCTAACGAAGCATTACCAAAGTGAGCTTAAACAATTGGAAGTAATGCCTGCTGTTAGACGATCAAATCTTGGGCGGCGTTCACGCAGTGCAATAAATAAGAATTTCCGTAATAGTCGGACGCAAGAGGAACGTACAGAAATAAATGCATCGATACGTGCCAAATGGCACAGCTTCGTGTAGTAGCCAGCAGCTAGTCGGTCCTCCCTTGTCTTTCTAAGTCAGCCAGACTAGGATCGTTGGTTGCCCGTCAGGGCTCCCTGGCCTGTGTTCACCGGGTTAAGGGTAACCTAGTGTATAAGGAGATTCGGTTTCGTGCACTTCTAGCATTGCTCTTTGCTAAGCTCGTCGGATTGTCGTGGGTTTTCCTCATCTTCCCTATATACACACTGCACTACGCAAAAGAAAAGTTTTAAGTGCACTAACTGTAATCTACAGTTCAAAACAACAAAGGATATATTCGGATTCTGGTATGCGCGGACGGACCAGTAAGCTAATCAAGAGAACATCAGGAGTAGGGTGGCTAGCTGTTATTCGCCATCCCTTTCTGTACCCTCCCTGCCATGATAACCCGAGAGATTATGTTTGCGGTTAACCCTTAATCAAAGTTTATTATTATATTATAATTCTAATTCACATTGCGGCAGCATCAAGATCGATCCACGAAAACTAATTCAAATTACTCCAACATATTGGAAAAGAATCACAATCAAAACAAAGTATCGCATAAATTCAATCATATTGGCCTAATGCCCAAAACAATAACAAAACGTTATCCAATCGTATCATCTTATCATCTACAAAATCTTATTCGCTCCTAAAATTCTTATTGTTGCCTACGATGTATTTAACTCCTAATCATAATGCTACTAAAATTTATTTTAAGGGTGTGTCCTGAATTAGGAGGCCAAAAAGATCGATTTTTTTTTATTGCTTAATTCGATAGATAAACTATCTAAAAATATACCACAAAAATTTCAGAAGCCGATTCGAAGTATTTTCGAAGATACAGAGATGAAAGCAAAGGAGCGCCGAGCAGGTTTGCAGGCGCTTGGCGAACTTTGAAGCGCGTTTTCTCCACTTTTATTTTTACGATTCTTTCGAATTGGCGGGAAAGAGAACAAAAAAACGTATTGACCGATTGAAACGAATAAAGGCTTATTCTCTTTAGAATTAAATTCTCTTCTAGTTGAACTAAAACGGTTGTTGAAAACCGCTTTTTATATTTTTTACAGCATGTTAAAAAAAAAATTCATTTTTCGGGATAAAATATTGACTTTAACATGCTGTAAAAAATATATAAAGCGGTTTTCAACAACCGTTTTAGTTCAACTAGAAGAGAATTTAATTCTAAAGAGAATAAGCTTTATTTCGTTTCAATCGGTCAATACGTTTTTTTTGTTCTCTTCCCGCCAATTCGAAAGAATCGTAAAAATAAAAGTGAGAAAAAACGCGCTTCAAAGTTCGCCAAGCGCCTGCAAACCTGCTCGGCGCTCCTTTGCTTTAATCTCTGTAACTTCGAAAATACTTCGAATTGGCTTCTGAAATTTTGTGGTATATTCTTAGAAAGTTTATCTATCGATTTAAGCAATAAAAAATAAAACGATTTTTTTGACCTTGTAATTCAGGAACCCCCTTAATTGAATTGTAAAATATGTAAATATCAATCGACTAATTATATAGCGTTTCGTTATTTAAATGCACACACAAAAATGTAATATATTTTAAAGTCAGAAATCAATATGTTTTTTTTTTATAAGGAGAGATCTCACTAACTCACAAATCCGGTTGAAGCAGGTTCGGTGGGCCCATCGAAGACGCTGTGCTAGATTTAATCAAGAAATGTTGTTAACTTCTGACAAATATTATTTTTGTGTTGCTCAAACGACCCTAAATTTACATTACTTGAATACAAGCAGTATTATTATCAAAAAAAAATTAGATCTACAATTTCAGCACATTGGCTCTGAATCCCTAAACAAAGAAAATTATCTGCAGCACACGTCAACGTTGATTGGCGGCAGCTCTGCACATGGCGATGCCTCCTTGCGGCATTCTCCTCCAGATCTCCTGTTCGATTCACCGCATACGAAGGGCTTGGCGTCTTCGCATGCCAGACGAAAGGTCTGTTCTCCTTATTTCATCCCGCTCTGGGATATGGTGCAGCACGTGGCACGTGCGCGTAAAGTGTAGGCTAGCGTCGCCTCACATTCGTCTCCTTCTCCTAGTTACGGCAGCAAAACCAACGGTCAACCGATCGTCGTTGCTTCTGCAGGAGCTCGTAGCTCCTTCTCCTCCTCCTCGCGTTCCTTAGGGTAGCCTAACCCGCATGGGTACTCCGACACCACGCCTGGGATGGACTGGCTGATTGGGAACGGCAGGTCGGATTAAGGTTAAATCCGAACCTCCATGTGGCACACGGTTGTCGCGGCCGAAGTGTCGCTCAAAATTTGAGGTTAAGTCCGATTGGTGTCGGGCGTGCTCACGCGCAGGTCGATTCCAACTTCAAACGTGGCAGTCAGCGCGTGGCACGTCCAAAAGAATACGGCGGTTGTCGCACTGATCTTGGCTAGCAGCCTCCAAAACGGTCCAACACCCGAGAACTGCGTAATGCTGCGCGCTCTGGCGCTGAAGTTGCCGGCCGACGTATCTTCCGTCTCTTTCCTACACAAAAGATGCACTTAAACACTGCCTTTTCATTTGCACTTTTCACGGAAATATTTACCCCTTGTGCTGGGTTCGTTCCTCCGAAACTCCTTCTGCACTGGTGAACTCCTTTTCCCTGGCCAGAAAACACTTTAAAATTTTCGGCCACGCGGTTGAAAATTTTCCACTATTATTACTACGATCAGCAGCGGTTTGCATGCGAACGTTATCAGTGCCAAAAATGAAATGAGCGAGAACTCTGACTCGAGAAGTTAGCTGTACGCAATTGCAGCGTTGCCAAACTTCACCTAACGGAGTGCTTCCAGTCGCTCTTCGCCTTTTCCGTCTTCACACGCATTCGGTGCACACGAGAAAGGGTTAGCGCTATGCAGGTAGGCTGTATGCGAGAGCAGGCCAGATAAACTTCTATCGACGCTCTCCGCTATACTCTACGTTTTGCTTGTGGGCATATGCGAATTCAAATGTGATTTGCATTTTCGCAATGTTTACAAATTTATTTCTCATATATTTTATTTTCGGTTTGCGACTGGCCACCACACCACAGTTAACTTTGCAAGAGGTTAAACTCGCAGAAGGGTTAACTGACAAAAACAAAGGTCAGTTGCAAATTCCTTATCTGTGTCATGTTCTGATATCTTTCAGGTGGTATACGCCCAAGGACTTGTTCGATTCGTTAGCTAGTTCGTAATACGTCGGGCTGATTTTCTTCGTTATTGATGCTTTGACGAAAACGGGTGCTAACTTGCTACTGAACTTCTTGCCAGCATTGCTTTGAGCAAAACTGCGAGCGAATACAGTGTCTCCTACTTTCAAATGCACGACTCGACTACGCAAATTGTATACCCTAGCATTTGCGGCATGTGATTCCGAAATCTTCTTTTTAGCTTGCTGTCTCGCTACCTGTAACATGTCGGCTGTTTTAATAGCTACATCGTCAGATAATGAATTCAGATTTCGAAGCAACTCATAATCCTGTCCATTGGCTATCATGTTCTGTCCAAAACAAAGAAAATACGGGGAAAACCCTGTACTCCTATGAATACTTGATCTTAGTGATGCACTTATCGCATCGATATTTAAGTCCCAATTCGTGTGGTCCGATCCGATATAAGCTCTGATCGCGGCTAGGATCGACCTATTTACACGCTCGCTTGCATTCGCTTGCGGCGAATAAATTGCTGTTTAATTCCGAACTTGGTTAGAAATGCTCTGAAATGACCTGATTTAAATTGTGATCCGTTATCGGTCAGTATGGATTCTGGAGTACCGAAGGTGTAAAATACGTGCTTCTCGAGATACTCACAAATCCTTTCAGATGTAAACTTCCGAAGTGGCTGCAAGAAATGGAATTTTGTGCGGTGATCAACTACGATTAAAAGTCCCTTTCTTCGACCTTTGATATGGACCGAGAAGATACATGTATAGTCGCTAAAATGGACGATCAGATGTAACGGGTTTACCCATAGGTGGTCTAAGAACTTTGTTAGGGCTCTTTGTTGATTTACAAACGCTACAATCTGAGACATAATTACGAATTTGAGTAACCATTCCTGGCCAGAATAATTGACGTCTGATCTTTTCGATCATCTTGTTCATGCCAATGTGAGCAGCATCGGGTGAATCATGTGCTCGCGCTAGTACTTGGTCGATGAGGTTTATTGGAATCCAAAGCTTCCATGACTCGTCTTGCAACACTTCTCCCTTAGCTGGTTCAGTTCTCTTATACACAAATTTGTCCACGACCCTGAGATCAGGAAGACGTGACAGGTTGTCCTGAATCCTTTTTCTCAGTTCGACGTACTGTTCTGAATTGAAATCAACCGAAATCAAGTCGATTATTGGTCCAAGATCCGTTATGCTCGACACTTCTGCCTCTTCGCGTCGCGAAAGCGCGTCAGCTACGACATTTTCAGATCCCTTTCGATGTTTAATCGTAAACGAAAATCCTTGCAGACGAATGGCCCATCTGGCTAGACGTCCTGATAAATCTTTCTGTCGCATTAGCCATTGAAGTGAAGCATGATCGGTAATCACAGAGAACTCTTGCCCTTCAATGTATGCTCTGAACTTATTGATGCCCTTGATTACAGCTAAGCACTCTAACTCGGTAACCGAATAATTTCGCTGTGCTTTAGACAGTTTTTCAGACATATATGCTATCGGTAGTTCGACTCCCTCCTCGTTTTCTTGAACTAAGACACACCCGAGACCATATAAACTTGCATCGCAAAGCAGTATAAACGGCTTCTTGAAATCGGGTGTTCTCAAAACTGGAGATGAGATTAACTTGGACTTGAGTTGAACAAATGCGTCCTCTGCTTCTTGAGTCCATGTAAGAACTTTGTTCTTCTTAAGCAAATCTGTCAGTGGTACGGCTATTGCGGCATAGTTGTCCACAAAACGTCGGTACCAACCGGCTAACCCTAGAAATCTGCGCAACTGTTTGACCGTAGTGGGTACAGGAAAATTTTCGATCGCGCTTACTTTCTCTGGATCGACTTTCAGCTCACCATCACCAATGACAAAACGTAAATATCTGATTTGGGTCATGCAGAACTTTGACTTGGCTATGTTTATCGTTAGATTCGCGTCACGGAGATAACCTGCTATTTCCTCTAACAGTTTCATATGAGATTCGAAATCGTCAGAAAGCACCAAAAGATCGTCTAAGTAGACAAATACTCTCGTACGCAATTTCGCTGGGATAGCCAAATCCATCAATCTACACAAAGTTTGGGCCGCATTACAGAGACCAAAAGGCATAACCTTATATTGGTATAACGGCCGGTTCGGTATCGTAAATGCGGTATATTGTCTGGACTTCTCCTCGAGAGGTATTTGCCAAAAGGCGTGTTTCATATCAAGGCCTGTGATGAAGCGTGCGGGAGGTAAACGACTAAGTATACCGTCTATGTGCGGTAGTGGATATGCATCCTTAACAGTCAGCTTATTCACTTCCCTAGAATCTAGACACAACCGAACTTTAGGTCCTTTCCTCACGAGAACACAGTTACTGCTCCATGGACTTTTGGATTCTTCTATTACGCCTAGCGCTAGCATGTTCTCCAATTCGGAAAACATGAGATTTTCTTTTGCTGGCGAGATTGGCCAATGACGCTGCTTAACTGGTTTCGCCTCTGCTACATCGATACAATGTTCCATCAAATGTGTTCGACCAAGACCATTCTTTTCGTAAGAAGGCAATTTGTCGATAACTGAGTCTAGTCTTACTTTTTGTTGTGCTGACAGCACGTGAATATCCGGATTCTCAGTATCTTCGTCTTCTCGACCTATGTCTAACTCTGCTATAGAGATTTTATCATCCATAATCTTACTGAGCAATCCAAAATCGCGCCAGAAGTCTATGCCAAGATAAACATCTTGATCAAGCTCCGGAATTACAAAAAACTGTATCGGCTTCTTAACTCCCCGATAGACAATTTCTAGCTCGAGTCTTCCAACTACTGTACTTTTCGAGTTGTTTGCTGTTCGAATTCTGCCTGAGCATTTACGCATTCTAGGATGGTGTTCTAGCTCCTTGGCTGCTGTTCCACCGATGAAACTTATGGATGCACCAGAATCCAACAAAGCTAGGTATTTATGCTCGTCAATGTTGATATCTGTATAAACACGATTATCAGACTTCATAAAGATTGCGGAAATTAGTTTCTGGCGACTGCCTCGAACTGCTTTCCAAAAACTTCGCAGACGCTTGGTTGAACGTCTTGTTTTGCAAACGCAGGAGCAAGAACTGACTTCTCCGAAGATTCGCTGTCTTGCGGCTGCGTAATTCGCTACTCTGACATGATATGGCTGGTAATGATTGACATTAATTGGTTTAGGTTCGTCCGGTTTGTTATCTGACTCGTCTGGGTTAATTATTACTAATGGTTCTGTCTGTGTACCACTATCAGAATTTACTGTCTCGGATGCGACGTGTGGCAAGATTTGACCGGCGCATCCATCGGATAGTTTTCCGAAGGGTTGCATTTTTGACACCTGGGCTTGAACGTATTCTTTGCTCCGCACCCGTAGCAAAAGATGGTGCGAACTTCAAGACAATCATCAAAACGATGTCCAAGTTTGTCGCAATTCCAACACTGAAGTTGCTTTCGGTGTATAGCCGCAACTTCAGCTGATTCACTGTCATCAAACTCTTGTTCTATTTGAGACACAAAAGATCGTTGCTGAAAACCACCTCTGACTGATTGAGCTTTCATTTGCCTACAAAATTGTTCGTGCGTACGGACTTCCTCCCTGAGATGAGCTAACGTGTCTATACGCAAATGCATAAGTTCATATCGTAGTGAAGGTTTCGCTTGTCGAATAAGAAGCCTCACTAACGATTCTTCTGAGATCGGAGTGCTCAAGCGAGACACAAGTTTCTCTACTTGGAATTGGTAGTCTTCAAAAGGTTCTTTTTCAGCTTGACGCCTACTGTTTATGAACTCCCAAATGTCCATGTCCGAGTCACTCTCCTTGAACTTATTCCGAAATTCTCTGCAAAATAGTATCCAGTTAACCTGAGGAAACGAACGGTGGAATTTCCAGTACCATTTGCTCGCTTTGCCAACGAAAAATAAATGAAGATGGTCACATAGAAGCTGACGATTACCATTTAAATTTTGCTGTGCTAATGCCTGTATGCGATAAAGGAACTCTTCTGTCTGTAACCCGTCCTTTAATCCATCAAACTTGATGTGCCAACTCTGAATGATGCTCGGCACCTTTTCTGGCTGAACTGTAGAACCCGATCTATCGACGCGCTGAGTGTTTAGATGAATATCATGGTAAACCGTTTCTGCTGAATGAGCTTCCCTTGGTTGATCTCGTCTATCGTTCATTCTCCTATTCGGAGTTTGAGCAGAACCACCAATCTGTAGGTTCGCTACTTGCGCTCGTATAAACTCTGAAAGTTCTTGCCTAATGACTTGTTGCTGTGCCTGCATGGCTGTCTGTACTACTCTCTCTATGTCCTCTAAATTTTCTGCCCTAGAAATATCTCTTACAGAATCTGTGTCAAGGCTTTGCTCGAGGTGGTTCGCTGGATTATTGCGACCTGACCTCAGCGTCATTCCTGTTCGTTGTCCGCCGCCTCGGCGTTGACCTGTATTCCTGCCTCTTCTTCCGCCTGCTCTACCTCTGTTCGTATGCTCAATCGACCCGCTACAAGCCGGTAAATCGTTGTTGACAGTATTAGTACCTCCTAATCTTCATTCAGCAGCTGACAATTCCGCTAAAAGATTGTTGTTCGACAAGGACAATTGTTGTGCTGTGCATTCTCGATTGCACGTTGGACATCCATTGGAATCAATCATATGATCCCTGATACACTGATGGTGGAATGTATGACCGCAAGGAGTAGTTGTTGTTAAATCGCTTGCGCTCAATGGTTGCGTACAAATTGTACAAGATGCAATTTCACCGCCTGCTGCGGCAGATAAATCGACGTTGCTGTGACGTACTGACATATCTCTAAATATTTTGGGTATATACAAATAAATTCAATAGTTTCGTGATTGATCTTATAATGACTGCATGCTCGCTATGTGAATTAAACTCCTCATGCTTCTTGGTAGCTTACAAAAAGTTGAATTTCAAAGCAAAATTAATAAAAAAAAATATAGTTTGAGTGCTTGCTTCTCGAGTTACTTTATCTGAACCGGTCAAAGATCGAAGTACCTCCAATACTTTGCAATTCCATTGAACAAACTCCCGTAGTCTAAAAGCAAGTTTAAAGAACATTCATGGAAATGAGATATCAAGTGAACTGTTAGTTCTGGTCGACTATTCCGTAGATTACTCGAAATACAATCGCAATTCCTAGAGACCTAATTCAAATTCATCCAAATCCGCGAATAAGTTCTACTTATTGTTACTTTCAATCCTTCCAAGATTACATGAATACTTCAAACTGAGTGGTCGACCTAATCCGTAGATTACTCGAATCAAGATCGCGATTCCGGCCTCGAATTCTTAGTGATCATTACATAAACTGAAAAGACCTGAAACTAAACTTCAGCAGACACTAATACAATTATTGGTAACTACTAGAGCAAAATCGTGGAGCCGAGTTTCATTCTAGTTTCCTGCACTTAGAAATCTGGCAATCTCTAGTCGGTTTCGGTGTCTAGAAGTATCACTGTTGCCTGCCCCAAATTGGTTGTGGCATTTTCTTCTTATGTAGTCAAACAGATATATAACCCTTAGCCCCACGCGTTGGTGTGGCATTTTCTTTCTATGTAGTACTCCTACAGCTATCTAGCCCCACGGTTGGGCGCCATTTTCTTTTTATGTAGTAGCCAGCCAGCTAGTCGGTCCTCCCTTGTCTTTCTATGTCAGCCAGACTAGGATCGTCGGTTGCCCGTCAGGGCTCCCTGGCCTGTGTTCACCGGGTTAAGGGTAACCTAGTGTATAAGGAGATTCGGTTTCGTGCACTTCTAGCATTGCTCTTTGCTAAGCTCGTCGGATTGTCGTGGGTTTTTCCTCATCTTCCCTATATACACACTGTACTACGCAAAAGAAAAGTTTTAAGTGCACTAACTGTAATCTACAGTTCAAAACAACAAAGGATATATTCGGATTCTGGTATGCGCGGACGGACCAGTAAGCTAATCAAGAGAACATCTGGAGTAGGGGTGGCTAGCTGTTATTCGCCATCCCTTTCTGTACCCTCCCTGTCATGATAACCCGAGAGATTATGTTTGCGGTTATCCCTTAATCAAAGTTTATTATTATATTATAATTCTAATTCACATTGCGGCAGCATCAAGATCGATCCACGAAAACT
The DNA here is from genome assembly GCF_030179895.1 of Drosophila kikkawai. Lineage (NCBI taxonomy): Eukaryota > Metazoa > Arthropoda > Insecta > Diptera > Drosophilidae > Drosophila > Drosophila kikkawai. The sequence continues at coordinate 30,851 of NW_027222519.1, forward strand.
AATTCAAATTACTCCAACATATTGGAAAAAGAATCAATCAATCAAAACAAAGTATCGCATAAATTCAATCATATTGGCCTAATGCCCAAAACAATAACAAAACGTTATCCAATCGTATCATCTTATCATCTACAAAATCTTATTCGCTCCTAAAATTCTTATTGTTGCCTACGATGTATTTAACTCCTAATCATAATGCTACTAAAATTTACTTTAATTGAATTGTAAAAATATGTAAATATCAATCGACTAATTATATAGCGTTTCGTTATTTAAATGCACACACAAAAATGTAATATATTTTTAAAGTCAGAAATCAATATGTTTTTTTTTTTATAAGGAGAGATCTCACTTACTCACAAATCCGGTTGAAGCAGGTTCGGTGGGCCCATCGAAGACGCTGTGCTAGATTTAATCAAGAAATGTTGTTAACTTCTGACAAATATTATTTTTGTGTTGCTCAAACGACCCTAAATTTACATTACTTGAATACAAGCAGTATTATTATCAAAAAAAAATTAGATCTACAATTTCAGCACATTGGCTCTGAATCCCTAAACAAAGAAAATTATCTGCAGCACACGTCAACGTTGATTGGCGGCAGCTCTGCACATGGCGATGCCTCCTTGCGGCATTCTCCTCCAGATCTCCTGTTCGGTGAATCGCATACGAAGGGTTTGGCGTCTTCGCATGCCAGACGAAAGGTCTGTTCTCCTTATTTCATCCCGCTCTGGGATATGGTGCAGCACGTGGCACGTGCGCGTAAAGTGTAGGCTAGCGTCGCCTCACATTCGTCTCCTTCTCCTAGTTACGGCAGCAAAACCAACGGTCAACCGATCGTCGTTGCTTCTGCAGGAGCTCGTAGCTCCTTCTCCTCCTCCTCGCGTTCCTTAGGGTAGCCTAACCCGCATGGGTACTCCGACACCACGCCTGGGATGGACTGGCTGATTGGGAACGGCAGGTCGGATTAAGCTTAAATCCGAACCTCCATGTGGCACACGGTTGTCGCGGCCGAAGTGTCGCTCAAAATTTGAGGTTAAGTCCGATTGGTGTCGGGCGTGCTCACGCGCAGGTCGATTCCAACTTCAAACGTGGCAGTCAGCGCGTGGCACGTCCAAAAGAATACGGCGGTTGTCGCGCTGATCTTGGCTAGCAGCCTCCAAAACGGTCCAACACCCGAGAACTGCGTAATGCTGCCGCTCTGGCGCTGAAGTTGCCGGCCGACGTATCTTCCGTCTCTTTCCTACACAAAAGATGCACTTAAACACTGCCTTTTCATTTGCACTTTTCACGGAAATATTTACCCCTTGTGCTGGGTTCGTTCCTCCGAAACTCCTTCTGCACTGGTGAATTCCTTTTCCCTGGCCAGAAAACACTTTAAAATTTTCGGCCACGCGGTTGAAAATTTTCCACTATTATTACTACGATCAGCAGCGGTTTGCATGCGAACGTTATCAGTGCCAAAAATGAAATGAGCGAGAACTCTGACTCGAGAAGTTAGCTGTACGCAATTGCAGCGTTGCCAAACTTCACCTAACGGAGTGCTTCCAGTCGCTCTTCGCCTTTTCCGTCTTCACACGCATTCGGTGCACACGAGAAAGGGTTAGCGCTATGCAGGTAAGCTGTATGCGAGAGCAGGCCAGATAAACTTCTATCGACGCTCTCCGCTATACTCTACGTTTTGCTTGTGGGCATATGCGAATTCAAATGTGATTTGCATTTTCGCAATGTTTACAAATTAATTTCTCATATATTTTATTTTCGGTTTGCGACTCGCCACCATATTCGCGCTGCACAAAGACCACCTCAAGCCCGACAAAATAATAGAGGAAGACGAGCCGCAAATGAAAACTTGAATCGCGCTGCATTCGCATACAATCCTAAAACATCCTACAAGGATCTTACGTGCGTTGTTATTGGTTCATTATCTGTTGTATGTCAGCATTGTAATGCATTGAAGTTTCGGTTGGAAACCCCCGGGTTATGCTGTGCAGGTGGCAAAATTAAATTGCCCGTTTTGGCTCATCCACCAGAGCCTTTGTATTCGCTACTATATAGAAATTCAGCCCAATCAAACAGTTCCTAATGCTTGCACAAAAATATAACGGATGCTTTCAAATGACGTCTTTTGGAGCCGAGGATGTTCAACAATCAGGCTACAATCCAAGCTATAAGGTAATGGCGTCTCTTTATTATCACATTTTTTCAAAATTGCATCCCAACATTCAGATTCAAGGGCAAATTCACCACCGAGCGGGCGCTTTGTTACCACCACAAAACAAAGATCATAAATTCCTTCAGATCTATTTCATTGGTGATTCGGAAGTTGAACTAAATCACCGCTGTGCAATTTTTACTGCAACTAAACGTGAAATTATTCAACAATTGCAAAACCTTCTCCATGAGCATAATGAATTGGTCAGATTGTTTAAAACCGCTTTGGATATAATGCATTATGACGAACATAAAATCATTATCAGCGCGGACAAAAGACCCACTGGTAGCCATGCAAGACAATTTAATACTCCCACTATCAATGAAGTCGCAGTGGTGATTGTTGGCGAGAATGTTGAATCACGCGATATTGTTCTTAAGCGTCGGGATAATGGCCAATTGCAGCGAGTTTATGAGACTCATCGGTCTTATGATGCTCTTCAATACCCGTTGATGTTCTGTCGTGGAGAAGATGGGTATCACTTCAACATAAAGATGGTCAATCCAACGACAGGTTTGTTTAAAAGTCATCATGTCTTTTTAATTCTACAACTGAGTTTGAATTCAAATTTTAGGAGAAGAGACGAATAAGAAGGTTAGCTGTATGAATTTTTATGCGTATCGATTGATGATTCGACTAGATGTTGACAATCATCTGTTAAGATACCGCCGTTTGTTTCAACAGTACTGTGTCGACATGTACGTCAAAACGGAACGTCTCAATTTCATTCGTTTTAATCAGTCGAAGTTGCGCTCAGACGAGTACATCCAGGGGAGGGGACTTCCTTAGGTGCGCCTTTTTGGCTTCGATTATTAGATTTCCTTTTTGCGTGACGCCATCGCTACTGAAAGACACGCGGCCAACATCGGTTTTTTGACCATTCTCCCAGCTACTTATGTTGGAAGCCCGCGCCATATGCATGAGTATGCTCAAGATGCGATGACGTATGTCCGGAATTACGGACGCCCGGATTTATTCATCACCTTCACATGCAATCGGAAATGGCCCGAAATTACCAATTTGTTGCTTTCAGGACAAAAATCCAGCGATCGACCTGACATCACTGCACGAGTATTCAAGCAAAAGATCACAGTTTCAATAGTAGTGTTTCGACATGTACGTCAAAGTAGAAACGGAACGTCTCAATTTAATTTGTTTTAATTAAAGTTCGCCGGGTCCGCTAGTTTCTAATAATATTTTATTTTATGTTGTTTTTGTTTATATGCGGCTGTTTTTGTTTCCAGGTGGCCATCAGCTATTCCCAAAGTGTGGCCAAGTGTTAGCTCGCTGGAGTCATGGAGGTCATCCAGGCAACCTCCAGACTGTCGAGGAAGGTTATAAGGCATAGGACACGTTGCGACATCTCTGAGGGCGTTTGCTGAATCCAGGATGTTCTTTATTAGTTCACTTACTTAATTGTCTTTAGTTTTAAGTGCGTAGTTTTGATGTTTAACTAGCTAGTTTTAAGTAAGTTTTAAGATGTGGAGTAAGTTTGTATTTTAATTTTAGGGGCCGCAATTTCCTTTAAATTAAATTTATTATTTTACTTTATTTTATTTTATCTACTCCTTTTCGATCTTTTCTTTTTGGCATTACTAGTGTGGTGATATTTTAGTTTAAGAGTTTAGTTAGGATTTGTTTGGTTACAGGTTTCTGTGTATGAGTTAATACATACTTGTTTATACTTGTTTTATTTGTATTTGCGTTTTTAGTTATTATTTAGTTATTATTTTCTTTGTCTTTGTTCATTAGTCGTGTCGTGCAACTTAGTAGTAGGTCCATTTTTTGGGTTAGAGTGTTGACAGCAGCAAGGTTCCCTTGTACCGCCATGAGGATCAATTGGGAGTTCTCTTCTTGTTTGTTTTTGCCATTTGTAGATAGCCTTTTGCTTTGTGTTTGATATATTGCGATTTGAGTGTTATTGGCCGCTGCTGAAGTAGTAGGTTGCTCATCCGTATATATTTTTAGCTCTGTATTCGTAGAATTTCCTATATTATTAGGTTCTAAGTTATGCTTATTGTGGTTTATTGTTGAGGGTACGTGATTGTTATTGAGAGGGAAATTTCTATTTTCCTCTCTCTTGATTATCTTGGCCATCTCGGCTCTGTATTTGAGGCATCCTTTGTAGCTTGCGACGTGTCCTCCACGGCAATTGGCACACGTGGGGATGCTAGAGGGTGGGAGATCGCAGTCCGCAGGTGAATGGTTTCCTGCGCATTTTACACAAGTTATTGCTTTGTTACAATAGTTTTTAGTATGCCCAGAGGCTTGACAGCCATGGCATTGTGTAGGGATCTTTTTCCTACGCTTTCTTTCGACTCTGACTTTCTGATTGTCGATGGTGCTGAGTTCAAGGATTTTACATGCATTTGGGTCAGCTGGAGGTTCGATTTCAACTTCAAAGAGGTCCATAGGGAAGCCCGTCTTATAATATTTTAAGTTGTTTATGAATCTGGTTTTGCACCCAATTTTTAGGAGTTCATTTCTTATTGCTGCGTGCGAGGTGGTGTGGTGAAGGTTTTGATTACTACTCTCCAACCTCTTTCAGAAGATGGCTGGAAGGTATAATGGTTTCTTCCTGCATCCTCAAGGGCTTTGAATACTTCTTTATGCACTTCCAGGTTTAAGCATTCTATTTTGACACCAGTGCCACGATAGCTACTGATGATGAATTTATCATTGACTTCATCCGGGTTATCTCCTCCAATTTCTTTGAGATCAGTAAGTAGCGGGTATATAGTAGGTACATTATTTAAGAATATTGGGGGAGCTTTGCTTATTTTTTGTTGGTGATTTCTGAAGGGGAGTAGGAGGTTAACTGAACGGTTTACTGGTTTAGGTATATTTATTCCTTCATTGTGATTTTGTTTTACTTTTCCTACAGTCAAGGGTGCGTTTCTGGGTGTTTTAATTGTTTCATAGTCTGATTCTGAATCAGAGGAGATGATTCGTGGCCTTCTATTGGCTGCTTTGTTTTGCGTCGAGGGTGGTGTGATTTTTTCATTATTCGTCTTCTAATTGCTATTCTGTTTTTATATAATATTTTCCCTTTGTGCTGTGTGGTATTAAGTTTAGCATTGTTCTTTGTAGTTGTTAGGTTATTGGGTTTCTTGCTTGACCGCTGTTCGGTCTCCAAACTATCAAGGGTTTCACTGGGCGAGTCAATTTGTATAACTGACTGGTTAGAGTAGTGCTGGAAAAACATCGATGTTTGTGAGTACTTTCATAAAAAACATCGATTAATAATCGATGTTTACTAAAAAAGGAAATCTATTTTGTTCTGCCTAATTTTATTTGATATTATTTAGGAAATGGTGTTGGCTGCTCATCGCTGGAGTGTTTGGATAAATAAATACTAATAAAGCTTGAACTCCAAAGCAATTTCTGCCTGCTCGGCATTCCGGCTTGAAAAAAAACCCAGTTTTTTGATCTAGTATGCCAATTATGCCTTCTTGCTCGGTTTTCAAGTGACAGTTAAAACTAATCGATGTTTAACAAGTAAACATCGATGTTGGACGATTTTTTAGAAACATCGATTGTATCGAATAAACATCGATGTTTGTTCCAGCACTAGGTTAGAGGGTGAGGGGACTTCCTTAGGTGCGCTTTTTGGCTTCGATTATTAGATTTCCTTTTTGGCATTTTGATTTGCCTTCTTTGCTCCTTCTTTCTAGTTATATGTTGAGGTTAGGTTTAGAGTATAGCGAGCAAGTGGTCTACAGGAGAGTATAGGTCATAACTGTTCGCTGAGCGCTCCTTATGGGTTGGGAGATCACCAGCTCAGGGCTACGCTATGCCGCTCTGTAATAGCAACCAATGCCTTCGCGTGTAGATGCGTATGTCCCTGCGTAGTATTTTAATGGCGGGCGCTCTACAGCTCTCAGCCAGCCTAATGCTCGTGATCTAAGTCCCCAGTACCAGTCTCTCCTAAGTTGCAGGTCGCTTCCTGCCTATGGTCCTTGGCGTATCGTCTATGTATACGCCAAACATAAAACATTAAAAGACAACGAATGATGCAAGTCAGGGAAATTTATAACGGGACTGGTGACTGATTTTTCCAAGCTTTAATTAAAAAGTAGTTCGAAGGATAAAACAGTTTTCGGTGCACAAGACAGGATGCTATTTGGAATCAGCGGCTATTTGGTGCATAGGTTTTCCTGTCCTTTTGTTATTTATTTAGCTGTGTTGATTCGGTTCAGGCTGGCCTTAAATTTTTAGGTTAGTTTCTGAATTTTTGTTTCCTTCCTTTTCTGAATTTTTGTTTGACTTTGTTTTATTTGTGTACCTTATTGTTGACTGCAGTTGGATGCTAATTTTAGTTTCTGCATAATTTAATTAATTTTTTAATTTGTTGTCTGTATTAATTTTTTAGGTTAGGGTTATGCAGGATCTCTTAAGTTAAGGTCCCTTGCTTCCGGGGAACATCTAAGTGTAAGGCTTTATTGATCCTTTTATATTGCATTGTTGTATCGCTTATTTATTTCTTCGCTTTTGTTCATTCATTTTTACTTTTAATTTATATTTGTATTTATTTTCCATTTTTAGGTTAGAGTTATGTGGGGTTACTTATTTTGCCACATGTTCGCGAGCGTGTTTTAGCTTTTTTATTTCATTTTATTGATAATTGTTTATTTATTTATTATTTATTGATCAGTAGAACTTGTTGTTTCATTTGAAATTTTTATTTTAATTTAAGCAAATTGTTCTTATTATTCAAGGATAATAGCATCAAGGATCAAGGATAATTGAATCAAGGATCAAGGATAACTGAATTAAGGATCAAGGATAATTTAGTTTTCACGGAGCTTCTTTCTCTGTTCTGGTAGTTTGTGCGAACGGGGCCGGCACTAGTTAGGCAATCATCCCAAAAGGGGGATTGCTTTAATTTTTATTGTTTCGTATTTCCAACAAACACATATACAATAGTCTTAACAGCTAAGAGTCCCGAATATTTGTTTTGCGGACTAGTATCTATAAGGCTTAGGCCACAGTATTAAGGAGCAAGAGCGGGAGGCTCCATGTTGTGGCTATGCCAAGCCCCACCCACATCATGGAGACTTCCATTATGTGTTTAGTTGACTTATTTTAGTGGGAACTTTAGGTTCCTAGGGTTTGGATTAACTTAAGATATTGTTAGTTTTAAATTGATTATGTTTCTCATGTTTAAGATGTCATCTTCCTGACACTGGTGGGATGGGCAGAACTCCTTCAGCCCCACAGCAATTCAAACCAACAAGTTGGAATGTAGCACACTGCAGAGCTTAGGGAGTATTTGATATGGTGTGTATTGGAGATTCCATTGTCGACTTTATTCAGGCGTGACTTCTGTGATTTATACCCTTGGCAGATTCCAGGCGGCAGAAGTCCTTCATGGGCTTCCCAGGGGGGGCGACAGCTCGTGTTGTTTCTTCTTCTTGGGCTGCCAGTGTTCTAAGAGGATGGATGCATTGTAAACTCCAGCACAGCTGGGTTTATAGTTGGCTGGCGGCCGCACAGTAGCGCCTCTCGAACAATTAGCGTTGCAAAAATCGAAAAAGTCATGTTCGCAAAAACGATTTTAACCATACTTATTCGACAGGGATTCCCAAGGATTCAGAATCTGCAATAAAATCTATTTTATGATTTTTTTTGTAGAAGATATGAGCATTCAAAGTTGAACTTTCTTTCGTTTTTTGTATCATACCAAAAAAAATTGGTAAAATGGTCGACTTTAAGGTAATATTACGCAAAAACCATAAAGCCAATGGTCATGGTTTTTACTTTAAATGATAGATACATTCATAAACTATTAAGGAACCCAAAAAAAACTGCAATTTGGTTTGGGCTTGTACAGGTAAATCGCTACCTGCCAGGTGTCCATTTTTTTCACCTTTTTCTGCCTAAAGTGGTCTATAACTTCTGAAGCCGATGAAAGCCACCGATAACACTATGTCTACAAGTTACGTGGATCTTTCCTGGACCAGAATTAACTTTAATCGGCTGCGTCGAGCTGCGTCTGCGGAAATGCAACGCAAAAAACCAAAACAACTCAGGGTATAATATACCAAAATACCGACACAATTTCATACATTTCAAGAAATATACTAACTGTAGCGCGTGGCGGTTACAATTCGAATTAAAAAAAAAATTTTTTTTTTCAGTTTTCAAATTAATTTTATTTGAGCAAATACATAAAAATAAACACAAAATTGAATAAAATTTTTTGTTTAAAAATTGTTTTCATTGAAAAAAAATTACACAGGAACACAAAATTAAACTTTGTGAAATTTCCACGAACCATTTCAAGTTTTCCATGATATTTGGGTGCTCCTGAGTAAAAGTCCCATACAAAATTATTTTCCATCACCTACAGGTTCCGCGGTATACCTAAAAATACAAAAAAACCTATGTTTGCCGACATTTTGAATTACGTGGCCTATATAATTGGACTTACCTTTATTATTTTCGGTAGGACCTACTCTCAATACATCACGGCACTACTAAAAAATAGCCCCAATCGTGGACCATTGCCCATGTCTTTGGAATTCGACGCCAAAGTTGAAACTCCCAAAATTTTCAACATTTCTGTGATGTAAAAACAATTCTGAGAATTAAATCTTATATGGAACTAATTTTAAATATTCATTGAATCTATTGTTCATTGTATTCTTTAATTTCGGTTTAAAGCGTTTTCATGAGGACATTTTATTGGATTTATTAAACGAATAAAACCGCTTTTTTGGTTTTATTATCTACTCCTATTTGCTGTCAAATTTCAAATAAGTCAAGGCAACCTATAGAATGCGAGTAAATATGTATCTTTTTATATATAATATAAATTTAGATTTTTTACTCGCATTCTATAGGTTGCCTTGACTTATTTGAATTTTGACAGAAAATAGTAGTAGATAATCAAACCAAAAAAGCGGTTTTATTCGTTTAATAAATCCAATAAAATGTCCTCATGAAAACGCTTTAAACCGAAATTAAAGAATACAATGAACGATAGATTCAATGAATATTTAAAATTAGTTCCATATAAGATTTAATTCTCAGAATTGTTTTTACATCACAGAAATGTTGAAAATTTTGGGAGTTTCAATTTTGGCGTCGAATTCCAAAGACATGGGCAATGGTCCACGATTGGGACTATTTTTTAGTAGTGCCGTGATGTATTGAGAGTAGGTCCTACCGAAAATAATAAAGGTAAGTCCAATTATATAGGCCATGTAATTCAAAATGTCGGCAAACATCGGTTTTTTGTATTTTTAGGTATACCGCGGAACCTGTAGGTGATGGAAAATAATTTTGTATGGGACTTTTACTCAGGAGCACCCAAATATCATGGAAAACTTGAAATGGTTCGTGGAAATTTTTGGCTGTGTACCTGTGTTATTTTTTCACTTTGATACCCTTTAAAAGGCTTATTTGTGGGCGTGGTACTTTATGCAGTACATATATACATTTTACAATAAGTACCTGTCCAATGCCGTTTAAATTATTCGATTACCTTATTTGGTTCAAAAGATATGATTTTTGCAACGCTAAATGAGAAAAGGCGCTACTGTGGGCCGTTGAAGGGGATATGGCTGACGGTAGTTTGTTTTGCTGTTGTGCACAGCTTATTGGGGGTTTAAGTGGCTGTGACAAGTTGTTTTAGCGGCTAAATGCATGCACGTTAGTTTTAGGTGGTCACAAGAGATATAACTGTTGTTTGGTTGCATTATCTTCATGCGGCCAGAGCGCATTACTCCGTTTCCAAGTCGGCAAAAATTCCCCACTGCTTTTGATGCAAACAAAGCTCGTGGGCAGGTGGTGGAAACAGCAGTTGGATTCCAGAGTAGCTCGTGGTTGGGTTAACTGGTGTTTGCCATTGTGTTCTCTCTATCTGTGGCCAGAACACAGTGCTCCTTTCACCAAGGCTGTCTAATTCCCTACTGCGTCTGGTGACAACAAGTCCCATAAGCAGAGTAGTGGAGCGACTCCTGGGTTCATTGGGCAGCTCATGCAGATTTGGTTGTTTTTATATTTCCATAATTGCTGCCAGCAGGCCTGCATCTGTGTTGTTGTTGTTATGGTGACCAAAGCACGTCTAAAGCGGTCATATCTCAGTTCCCAGTTGGGATGTATGTTTATAGCAGAGCTTGCAAATAACTGTCGACGGGGTTTTTCCTGTGCTCTCGTTGCGAGTAAAACCGAAAAAGATCATACTCTCTCGCTCTCGCTCAGAGCAAGGGAGTTTTGCTGTCTTCATTTCGGTTTTTTGTTGAACGCTTTTCGTTGAGCTCTTTTTGCTTCGGCCTTTCAATGAGCCGTGCGTAAAGAGCGGGACGAGAAACGTTCGCACACAGAGAGCCAGCAAAAGACCAAGTGACCGAACAGCTCAGCGCGAACGGTCTTCACCTTTGTTTGTTTTTTTTTTAAATTTATTTATTTTTGTGAACAAGTGTCCATATAACAAAATGCTATTAAAAAGAAAAGAAAAGTTTTAGACAATGTTGTTTTTAAATCGCAACTAAACGTTTAACGATTTACTTGCCTATGCGTGTGAATGTATACCAATACATACGCAAAAGACTTTTGTTCACTGACCACGGTTCATGGGACAACCGAAACAAAGCAGAATAGAAAAAAACGAGTTCGCTCTGAACGCGCGCGAGCTGATTCCAAGAACTCATGAACGGGTGCTCTCTGAGTCTTTTCGTAAAGAGTGAGAGAGAGACAGATATATGCAGACAATTAGAAACGGTCGACAGTTTTTTGCAAGCTCTGGTTTATAGTTTTAGGTGGCGATAATAATGATATCAGGCTGTTGTTTTGACATTTTTCTAGGCGTAACGGCTGGTATGGGCAGCCAGTATGGCAATTTTCTTCTCAGCCAAACAGATGGCAGGGGGTGGGGGATCCAGCTTGGGTGGTTTATTTGGGGGTTAGGTTTCTATCTCTGTCCCTTTCTGCTTCATTGGTCAGGCATATGCCATGCGTATTGGGTATATCTCCGATCTGGGTTGAGATGGAGGTTCAGATTTTGGAGGATATGGAGAGTGGTAGGTGTAGGTTTATTTTAACGTTTTTCTAAACGTAAGGACCGGCATCAGGAGTTGTTTCAGCCCTTTTAGTTTCAGCCAATCAGGAGTGAGTTCAGTTGCCAGTCCAGCAGCATAGAGTCGTCAGCTTAGCCGAGATGCAGCAACTGTCCATTAAGGGGTTCCTTATGGCCTCTTTGGTCACACAGGGGTGATCTCAGTAGTGGTGCATCATGATGTTCAGATTGGCAGGTCCTTATGGCCACTGTGTTCATTTCCTAGAGAAAGGAAGCGTTTTTATTTTTGCTCTGATAAACGAGGGGGAGGGGTATAATAGGTGTTTTGAGCTGATGTTAAGATTTTGTTTTTCTCATCAGTTCAGTGTTGCTTCATGGCATAATTTGTATTTTCAGCATTGGGTCTCATTCCATTCTAATTGTTTTCAGAGTTTTATTTGAGTTTGTTTCTATTTGAAATTAAATATTTATTTAGGGGTGAGATTTTCATATTTGCGCCGTATGATTGTCGATAGTTGTAATCGATGCTTGGGTATAAGCATGCGCTGCCAACTTGGTTTTAGTTATAGGTCAAAAGTGCCATCTCTAGGTGTTTATATTTTGTGTAATATATTGTTTAATTTGGTTTATCCATTTGTTTTCTGTTTCTTTTAGGTTTCTAGATGGATCGCTGATGTCCTAAACGCCGTTGTGGGGCCCTCATACATCGTCCTGACAGGATGCTAGCTGGCAGTGAACTGAGGAGCAGAGCCAGTTGGAGCCACAAGATTTGTTGGTGAGTATTCCAAAGTTTTGTATGTTGTTGTTTTACTGATATTATTTGTTTTAGGTGGCCTTGGGAGTGTGTAAGGCCTGGATCAGCACAACCAGGTTTAGCATAGGCTTCTTATTAAGCAAAGGAGAGTAGCGTCGTTTGAGGTGACCAGCAGCGTGCTCCATGTACTGGGACGGCGGCTACATCTCATCGGTAGGGTTCCAGCTCAGACCAAGCCCGGTCTGGTCAGTCTTCAGCTCAGGTATCCTTCCGTGTCAGAACCAGGGTTGTAAGTGTTCAGGTGTGTTCGCTGTTTGCATTGTTTTAACAATATGTTGTATTATGTTTTCTTTGTAGGGGAGAATGTTGGAGGAGTCCGCCATCAGACCGCCAGTAAGCCATCAGCGCCAAGCAAGTGCCCAGTGCAGCTCCATCCATAGTATAGAGGATCACACGTCCATCGGTAGGAGTAAGCTCCTAGGCAGCAGCAATTCTCACTGCATTTGCGGTCCATTTGTGTGACTTCGGCACATGTCACTCCGGCTGTAGCTGCACATCTTGGGCAATTGTTATGACTTTTTTGGGGCAGGTGCCCCTAGTTAAGCAAATTCTGTTGTTTGCAAGGAGGTCAAGGCACATGATTGCAAGTGTGCTATATTGTTTGTATTAGCTAGCCTGCTGCAGGACAATTTGAGCGGCTACTTATTATTGTTTGTCTTATTGTTTAATTTCAGTTTATTTGTTTTATTTCTTTTCAGTTTTTAGCAAGGCATGGATGTTTTTTAGGATTGCATTTTAACCATGCGGGTGTGTGTTTGTTTTATCTTTGCTTTTATGTCCCGGGAGTAAGTTGTCTGGCCGTGGCGGTGGTTCAGTCATGCAAGCTCGGCTCTGGTATAAAGAGGAATTACATGACGCATCCGGGTTGGGTGACAGGTGAGTTTTTACCGATTTGTATGCATTTCTGAATTGTTTTGTGTATCTAATTTTATTTGTTTCAGGATGATAGTTGTGTTCGCGCTTTGTGTAGCAGAGACATCCCAGCAGACAAAGAGCGGTCTCGGTGCGGATGGATCCGAGAAATGTCCGCTAAAAATATTAAATGCGAACAAAGAATCGGAGTTTCCGCATTAGGTTCGGGGAATGCTCAAAAACGGACGCGCTAACGGACGAAAAGCAAACCGTGTGGCGTTGCTCGTGAATATGCCGAAAACGTATTGCTAACGGACACTGAAACGTACAGTGGGCGGCCAAATAGCGGACTTACCGCAATAGGTTTGCCTAATTGTCGAAACCTGAGCCGAAAACGGATACTGAAACGTGCGAACACTGGGACCCGTGCAAATGCCGCAAATGTCCCGCTAACGGACACTAAAACGCACTGCACGCGTTAAAAATCTTGTCGTCAACGAAATTTCTAGAACTCGATGAACGGTTCTTCTCCTTACTTCTTTTGTCGCTTGCCTGTTTTTTGTTATTTCGCTGCAAATGAGCGAGAGGCATATATTATTGCATCATCTTTTAACTCTTTTGGTTTGTGGAATTTTTCCCGTTGCGACTCTTTTCCTTTTGACCGGCGAGTTGTGCGGACGTGAGTGAACAGTTTTTTACAAGACGCACGTTTTTCAACGGCAAGTGTTAATTTAAATTGATTAATATGTACAATCTCATACTAATGAACTAATATTGACTAGATTTATATTTATTTATGCAGGCGAGACTTAATTTCCGACGAAGTGGCGCGCCAATGGTCCTGGTTTGGGACAGAGTCCAAAATGTCCATTCGAGAGATGCTTATTACGTCATCCGTCAAAGGTATGTATATTTTTCGTATATTTTTTAATACTTATATACTTATAATAATTTATATTTTTTCAGCCGCTTTTATAAACAAATTTGCGTTGGAGGACGCAGATTTCGATAGAGCGACACAAAAGCAGAATGCACAGGACGGTTTGTATTAGTATTAAGTATTATTAGTTTTAAGGAAATGAACAAATCTTAAGTAAAATGTTTATTTTTAAAGTTAAATAATGATAAATAATAAATAATGATAAACATAAATAAATGTATGTTTTATTTACATTTAAAAAACCCGAAATTCTAAAAAAATTTAGTTGGAAATAGATATTAAAAATGTATCTGAAACGCATCGTCAAAAGGTCCGCAAACAGTACTTCCTGCGGTATTGCCACAGGTCAGCAAACGATCCTTTTTCGGGTATCGTAAAGGGGTTGCTATCGGTACTGTTTCCGGTCTCGACACAGCGTCCGCAAACGCTATTAGTTCGTGCTCCGAAAATGAGAGGTTTTGCTGCCACAAACCCCAGGACATGTAATTTACTTTGCTACCGTTCTTGAGCCTAAAATCGGACGTTTTGTCCTCCTGCGGTCCGCAAAACTTCAGTTTTTTAAATTTTTTACGAAGTTTTTGTCTGCTGGGATGCTATTTGGCCTCACACAGAGGCATGAGCAGGCTATTTGTAGGGCTGCAGAGACAAAGAGATGATTACAGTAATCATCCATGTCTTCAACAGGGCAGACACGGATTTGGCAGTCCTACAGCGGCTCAGGGCAGCTCTATGCATTTCCTGAGGTGAGAGACAGTAATTCTTTCCATTGTTCTTATGATTTCAAGTTTGTTTTTATTTATATTGGAATTATCTTGGGCTTTTTACATGTTATAATGTTTCAGATTTCCGGTGTGAAGCCAATTGGCCAAATGTAGGCCAAGTCAGGGTTCCATTTTGAGGAGATTTCAGTGCCGAGTACTTGACAGGTATGTATTTCTTATATTTTATTATTTGTGTTTTGTTTTATATGCGGCTGTTTTTGTTTCCAGGTGGCCATCAGCTATTCCCAAAGTGTGGCCAAGTGTTAGCTCGCTGGAGTCATGGAGGTAATCCAGTCAACTCCAGACTGTCGAGGAAGGTTATAAGGCATAGGACACGTTGCGACATCTCTGAGGGCGTTTGCTGAATCCAGAATATTCTTTATTAGTTCACTTACTTAATTGTCTTTAGTTTTAAGTGCGTAGTTTTGATGTTTAACTAGCTAGTTTTAAGTAAGTTTTAAGATGTGGAGTAAGTTTGTATTTTAATTTTAGGGGCCACAATTTCCTTTAAATTAAATTTATTATTTTTATTTTATTTTATTTTATCTACTCCTTTTCGATCGTTTCTTTTTGGCATTACTAGTGTGGTGATATTTTAGGTTAAGAGTTTAGTTAGGATTTGTTTGGTTACAGGTTTCTGTGTATGAGTTAAGTTATACTTGTTTATTTGTATTTGCGTTTTTAGTTATTATTTAGTTATTATTTTCTTTGTCTTTGTTCATTAGTCGTGTCGTGCAACTTAGTAGTAGGTCCATTTTTTGGGTTAGAGTGTTGACAGCAGCAAGGTTCCCTTGTACCGCCATGAGGATCAATTGGGAGTTCTCTTCTTGTTTTTTTTTGCCATTTGTAGATAGCCTTTTGCTTTGTGTTTGATATATTGCGATTTGAGTGTTATTGGCCGCTGCTGAAGTAGTAGGTTGCTCATCCGTATATATTTTTAGCTCTGTATTAGTAGAATTTCCTATATTATTAGGTTCTAAATTATGCTTATTGTGGTTTATTGTTGAGGGTACGTGATTGTTATTGAGAGGGAAATTTCTATTTTCCTCTCTCTTGATTATCTTGGCCATCTCGGCTCTGTATTTGAGGCATCCTTTGTAGCTTGCGACGTGTCCTCCACGGCAATTGGCATACGTGGGGATGCTAGAGGGTGGGAGATCGCAGTCCGCAGGTGAATGGTTTCCTGCGCATTTTACACAAGTTATTGCTTTGTTACAATAGTTTTAGTATGCCCAGAGGCTTGACAGCCATGGCATTGTGTAGGGATCTTTTTCCTACGCTTTCTTTCGACTCTGACTTTCTGATTGTCGATGGTGCTGAGTTCAAGGATTTTACATGCATTTGGGTCAGCTGGAGGTTCGATTTCAACTTCAAAGAGGTCCATAGGGAAGCCCGTCTTATAATATTTTAAGTTGTTTATGAATCTGGTTTTGCACCCAATTTTTAGGAGTTCATTTCTTTTGCTGCGTGCGAGGTGGTGTGGTGAAGGTTTTTGATTACTACTCTCCAACCTCTTTCAGAAGATGGCTGGAAGGTATAATGGTTTCTTCCTGCATCCTCAAGGGCTTTGAATACTTCTTTATGCACTTCCAGGTTTAAGCGTTCTATTTTGACACCAGTGCCACGATAGCTACTGATGATGAATTTATCATTGACTTCATCCGGGTTATCTCCTCCAATTTCTTTGAGATCAGTAAGTAGCGGGTATATAGTAGGTACATTATTTAAGAATATTGGGGGAGCTTTGCTTATTTTTTGTTGGTGATTTCTGAAGGGGAGTAGGAGGTTAACTGGACGGTTTACTGGTTTAGTTATATTTATTTCTTCATTGTCATTTTGTTTTACTTTTCCTACAGTCAAGGGTGCGTTTCTGGGTGTTTTAATTGTTTCATAGTCTGATTCTGAATCAGAGGAGATTTTTCGTGGCCTTCTATTGGCTGCTTTTGTTTTGCGTCGAGGGTGGTGTGATTTTTTCATTATTTGTCTTCTAATTGGTATTCTGTTTTTATATAATATTTTCCTTTTGTGCTGTGTGGTATTAAGTTTAGCATTGTTCTTTGTAGTTGTTAGGTTATTGGGTTTCTTGCTTGGCCGCTGTTCGGTCTCCAAACTATCAAGGGTTTCATTGGGCGAGTCAATTTGTATAACTGTGTGGTTAGAGGGTGAGGGGACTTCGATTATTAGATTTCCTTTTTGGCATTTTGATTTGCCTTCTTTGCTCCTTCTTTCTAGTTATATGTTGAGGTTAGGTTTAGAGTATAGCGAGCAAGTGGTCTACAGGAGAGTATAGGTCATAACTGTTCGCTGAGCGCTCCTTATGGGTTGGGAGATCACCAGCTCAGGGCTACGCTATGCCGCTCTGTAATAGCCACCAATGCCTTCGCGTGTAGATGCGTATGTCCCTGCGTAGTATTTTAATGGCGTGCGCTCTACAGCTCTCAGCCAGCCTAATGCTCGTGATCTAAGTCCCCACTACCAGTCTCACCTAAGTTGCAGGTCGCTTCCTGCCTATAGTCCTTGGCGCATCGTCTATGTATACGCCAAACATAAAACATTAAAACAACAAATGATGCAAGTCAGGGAAATTTATAACGGGACTGGTGACTGATTTTTCCAAGCTTTAATTAAAAAGTAGTTCGAAGGATAAATACAGTTTTCGGTGCACAAGACAGGATGCTATTTGGAATCAGCGGCTATTTGGTGCATAGGTTTTCCTGTCCTTTTGTTATTTATTTAGCTGTGTTGATTCGGTTCAGGCTGGCCTTAAATTTTTAGGTTAGTTTCTGAATTTTTGTTTCCTTCCTTTTCTGAATTTTTGTTTGACTTTGTTTTATTTGTGTACCTTATTGTTGACTGCAGTTGGATGCTAATTTTAGTTTCTGCATAATTTGTTATTAATTTTTTAATTTGTTGTCTGTATTAATTTTTTAGGTTAGGGTTATGCAGGATCTCTTAGGTTAAGGTCCCTTGCTTCCAGGGAACATCTAAGTGTAAGGCTTTATTGATCCTTTTATATTGCAGCTAGTTAAAAGGATATGCACTGTATTGTTGTATCGCTTAATTATTTCTTCGCTTTTGTTAATTCATTTTTACTTTTAATTTATATTTGTATTTATTTTCCATTTTTAGGTTAGAGTTATGTGGGGTCACTTATTTTGCCACATGTTCGCGAGCGTGTTTTAGCTTTTTTATTTCATTTTATTGATAATTGTTTATTTATTTATTATTTATTGATCAGTTGAACTTGTTTCATTTGAAATTTGTATTTTAATTTAAGCAAATTGTTCTTATTATTCAAGGATAATAGCATCAAGGATCAAGGATAATTGAATCAAAGATCAAGGATAACTGAATTAAGGATCAAGGATAATTTAGTTTTCACGGAGCATCTTTCTCTTTTCTGTTTGTGCGAACGGAGCCGGCACCAATAAGGCAATCATCCCAAAAGGGGGATTGCTTTAATTTTTATTGTTTCGTATTTCCAACAAACACATATACAATAGTCTTAACAGCTAAAAGTCCCGAATATTTGTTTTGCGGACTAGTATCTATAAGGCTTAGGCCAGAGTATTAAGGAGCAAGAGCGGGAGGCTCCATGTTGTAGGGAGGGCTTGGCATAGCTGCATGGCTAGGCCTATGCCATGCATATTGTATATATCTCCGATCCAGATTGCGATGGAGGTCCAGATTTTCGATGGTGAAGAGAGTAGCAGGTGTAAGTTTGTTTTAACGTTTTCTCAGACGTAAGGACCAACATCAGGGGTTTTTGTGGCCCTTTTACTTTCAGCCAATCAGGTGCGAGTTCAGCTGCCAGGTCGGCATCATGGGGGCATGGGATAGTCAGCACTGCAGTGACGTAACTCGGCATATTGTAAATTATGCAGTGATGCGTTAATATAAGTTCCTTCTTTTTATAGAAGGATTCGCAGGAGTGGTCTCAGCAGTGTTATTTTGCGATACTCGGTTTTGCGGGTCTTTGTAGTCGCTGTGTTCATCACCTGATGGAAGGGAGTAGTTTTTATTATTGTTAAGTATGGGAAGGGAAGGGGTATGGTAGGTATTTTGGGCTGATGTTAAGACTTTTAGTTTCTCATCAGCTCAGGATTGCATCTTGGCATTTTTTATAATTTTAACGTTGGATTTCATTCCATTCGGTCAGAGTTCAGAGGTTTATTTTGGTTTGTTTCTGTTTTGGATTTAAATTTTAACGTCTTTTCCCTTTTACAGAGAGAGTTAATTATTTATGTAATTTAAGCTTTCCAGGTTATTAGTTTTTGTTGGTCTGCATGGCATATCAGGTATGAGTCTTTCTAGGCATTTTCTGATTGTTATTATTTAAGTGGAAAGGGATTCTAATTTCCTTTTTTTAATTTTGTTTTAAATAAGGCTGGGCATGATACAATTATACAAGGTAGTCTCGTCGGCTGCTGAAATCGTTCGGATTTTCAGTGCGTGCTCGCTTTGTAACGAATCTCTCCGGCCGGGATAGACCTCAGCCGTGACCAGGGATCCTCTTCAAGAAATTTTATTTAGAGGGGACGGAAATATTTATAGGAATTTATTACAGCAGCGTGCGGGGCCCGGGTTGCGAATTTACGCGCACTAAAATCCGATCACCGAGGGTGGGCACCGTGGCTGCCGGGTGTGGTGGTCACTGGGTGCTCTAGAAGCAGGCGGGGCACACGCACTGCTTATCAATGACTGGCTCTCGCGCTGCTTATACCGACCCGTCGATCTGCTTGATCGGTCGGTCTCTGACACAAAGCTGCTTGTCGCGAACTGCTTTCGGACACTGCTTGCGCCCACTGCTTGTCGGCACTGCTTTTGCAGATGCGCGGGGTGGCAACTCCGGCGGACTCCTGGCGGAATTGACTTGATCTCGCCCAGAATTCGGGCGACGTGGGTCGAGGGAATGGCCAGGGCGTCAGGGAGGTGTTGGTCAACTCCGGTTAGGCTACGGGTCGGGCAGGCAGAGGTTCTGGAGCCACCGCGGTGATGCACGGCGTGAGGAATGGCCCTTGCAGGCGGGGCGGCAGCGTGTGTCGAAGTGTCCCTAATCTGGAAGTGGACTCGGGCGCGGATGCCCTCGTAGTCGTGGCGGTACATGGTACGCGGAAAACCAGCGTTAGTGTGGCGCGGCGACTACGGGCACAAGAAGGGAGTCCCTAGTGGGGCGAACGCGGAGGAGCACGTATTCTCTAGCCGCGGCGGCGGAGCAGATGGCCTCCAGTCGCGGCGGCACGCTGGGCGCGGAAAGGGCCTGCGCTGACGTGACGCTGCGGCTGCGGACACGGGAAAGGATCCCTAAGCTGGGCGTGGGCGGAGGAGCAGATGACCTCCAGTCGCGGCGGCACGCTGGGCGCGGAAAGAGCCTGCGCTGACGTGACACTGCGGCTGCGGACACGGGAAAGGATCCCTAAGCTGGGCGTGGGCGGAGGAGCAGATGACCTCCAGTCGCGGCGGCACGCTGGGCGCGGAAAGAGCCTGCGCTGACGTGACACTGCGGCTGCGGACACGGGAAAGGGTCGATGGGAGGCTGGATGGCCGTAAAACACGTGCGAATGGTAATGCCGAAACGCAGTAATTTTGGGGCCGCCAGCGGGGCAGAGATCGGGGAATCTGAAAACCAATACTACCAAGGAAATACTACGACGGGTCAGTTCAATTGTTAGTTTTATTGGTTATTTGGTTATCTAGGGGTGTAGCCTACTACTGCCTTACAGAATTGACTCCTGCAAACTTACGAAACCAGCCCACGTGTCGGCGGGCGTGGGGACTGTCGATCGCGGGGGTTCTCTTTTCACTCCGTTGGTTTGTTTCACTTCGTCGATATCGCGGTGCGGGCGTCTTCGTCGCGGGATGAGGCGAGGACGCGATATACTTTGACTTTTGATTCGATCGCGGAGGCGCGGTGATGGGCACGTCTGCCTCGGTGCAAAGCTGTCGACGGAAGAGAGCGAATCCCGGAAGACGCCAGCTGTCATAGCTTTTGAGTGAACCGGAGCCTTGAACCGGTTCACCGAGAACGGGTCTGGTTCGAATAGTTCGACTAGTCGATAGCTTTCCCGGTTCGGCGACTTCTAAGGTGCCGAACTTAGCTTAATGTTTTAAAATTAACTATTTCTACTTTTAATATACTCCAGGTGTGCGTCTGTTACGGCTTCAATGCCAACTTAAATGAGTTTTAATGATAGTATATTGGCTTCCGTGCCGGCTTACTTCCTAAACTTAGCCTATGGTTATGATATGGGGGAAATAGATATATGTTTAGTAACTAATTCTTAAGTTATAGCGAGTTGTTGTGCGCCTATAGGATAGAGGCGTCACACTCCCTCCTTAATCCGCCCGGCCGAAACGGATCTGCACGTCTCCTGTCGTCTTCATGGTTATCTGGTACGGCCCTTCCGGCGTGCGGACGCGGAAGCGCTGACGGGAGTACTGCGCTGCATGGCTCCGACGCTCTACCTCTTGCCAAACCGCCAGTGGAACTCGCTGGTCATGCGTGTTCGTCCACCAAGCGGATGGTATGGCAACTCGCTCGGGCGCTGGGTCGTCGGTGGTGAAATCCTCCGCCGGAGGGGCTCGACGAGCGAAGCGTGGCGCCGGAGGCGGAACCTCGTCGGCGGTAAGGTCCACAGGGGCTGGACGCGGGAAGCGCGGCGCCGGAGGGGGGACCTCGTCGGCGATGGTGGCCGTGGTAACTGGGCGCGGGAAGCGCGGTGCCGGAGGCGGGACCTCGTCGACAGTGGTGGTCGTAGGCATTGGTGCGGTTGACGGTACGCTCGGGTCCCAATCTGGGATTAATCCTTGGACCAGACCCTCCACTCCCGGCTCGAGCTCCTCCATGAGTATGTCCATGGTGCCTGGGGAGAGATCGAACCCGCGATCTCCTAAGCCGGCACGTGGGGTGGCTGGGGGAGTGATCTCCTCGTGGGTAGTGGAGCGACTAGGGTTGGCGGCCCGGCGGTTGGTCTCGGCAGCGTGGTGTAGCGCGTTCATGGCCGTGGCTGTCCCGCGGCGGTGGGCCGAGGATCGCTGGTCAGGCATAACGGGATTCGGCGCTGGCCGTGGTTGTGCCTCCTTACGACGGAATTTTTGCCCCGTCTCTGTCTCGCTGTCGCTGCTCTCCGACTCCCATAGCATTGCCTTCCCGGTGGGCTGGTAGGCATGCTCAGTGGTCTCGTCGGCGACGGAGATCGAGCCTTGGCTGGATGAGGTTAGCGGCGCGTTGTCTTCGATCTGGGCACTGAGGTGGTGTAGCGCTTGTCGGCTTGTGGACGCTCGTGGGGCGTCATCGTGGGCTTTGCTCGTGATGTGGCGGAGCGCTTCGTGGCTCGTGGATGCCCGGGGTGCGTTGTCGTCGGCCCGGTCGCCGGGGAAGATGGGCAGGACCGCATCCTCCCCCAGTGCTGGCGACGGCGGGCGGACCTCGGGGTTGTTTCCCCAATCCATCTCCCAATCTTCATCCGGGGCCATGATACACAGCCTCTCCGGTGATGGGGGAAAAGTAACAATCGGGTCCGGGGTTGGTCGGAAGGGTGCCTCAATGAGGATGGAGGTGTAACGGGCGTGGATCAACTGGATCCATGATCCCCGCCAGAACCCGTATCGCTCCTCTCCTTCCCATTGATAGTGGGCGGCCCTCGGGGCACCATCGTTGGTCTCGCTGTCGCTGCTGATGGTCTGTGCATCGTCGTTGCTTTGGTCGCCGGTTTCCTCCCCAGGGTACAGAGGGGTGGCGTCGCTGTCGGTAGCGTCCTCCAGCACATAGTCCTCGTCGCGTGCCGGGGCGGCTGGACTGGAGGATCGGGAGTCTCCCTCCTCGTCGTCGTCCTCGTCCGACTCCGAATCCTGCTGGCGAGGGCTGCATGGGCTGTAGTGCCCTGCAGTTGGTGGAGCAGCAGCGGTCGGGTCAGGGTATCCGGGAGCTGGGCGCGGGTTGAAAAACCAACGCGAGTGGCCCGGCGCGTCTGGATTTGGCGGGCCCGGGTTGTAGGATCCGTGGTACGGTCCCGACGGCGGAGCCTGGGAGCAGGGGATCCTGCGTCCCGTTCTGTCCGTATAAAACGGAGAGACTGAGCGGCCCGAGGGTCGTGGGGGCGTTGGTGGCGCGGCGTGCCGGGTTGGCGAGGCTGCAGGCGACTCATCCGACGACTCCGACATTGGGTGAGACGCGGCTCGGCGCGGTGGTGCTCTGGCCGTACTTGGGCGCATCGGGGGCGACGGGGCTCGGGAGCGGCCCGAGGGTCGTGGCGGCGTTGGTGGCGCGGCGCGCCGTGTTGGCGAGGCTGCAGGCGACTCATCCGACGACTCCGACATTGGGTGAGACGCGGCTCGGCGCGGTGGTGCTCTGGCCGTACTTGTGCGCATCGGGGGCGACGGGGCTCGGGTAGGGCCTCGAGCCTGTCGGATCCCGGTTGGGCAGGCTCTCGTGGGTCTACCAGCGTAGTAGGCGCCAGGGCGTAGCCGGGGATCGCGGCCGGTCGTTGGCCTGTCATATGCTCCATTTGGAGCCTTGTCTTCCTCGTCGCTGGAGTCGATGGTGATGGGCTCCATCCTGACTCACTCGTGGCACGCGTATGACTGAATGAATCTATGGGAGAAAGAGAACTATCCAAACTTAAACTAACCAGTACTTAAATATGTTAATGTCCTAACGGGCAGTAGTAGGCAAAAGGTCTAATGTTAATCTAATTGCTAACAATGGTCTTAGGGTTAGAGGGAACCTAGTGTGCTACTTAAATTCACCCCTCGCTGATATCGTGGTCGGGTGACCGTGGCTTGTCGGACCCGGGTTGAACACCGGCGTTGTCCTCCGACATGGCGTCGTCGTCAGGGTCTGCATCACCTGTGGGAAGAGAAGAATGGAATTCTTTTAAGTCGGCGATATTGGCAAGGCGGCCCTTTCGTTTCCCGGGCAAGCGGATTCGGGCTATGTTTGGAGACGGAAGGGCGACCACTTTATATGGTCCGTCGAACTTGGGCGCGAGTTTGGCAGCGAATCCATCCACGGCCTTGGATAGGTGATGCTGGCGCACGAGGACCAGGGAGCCGATGGTGGGCCTCCATGCCCGACGCCTGAGGTCGTACTGTCGTCCTTGGTCGCGGCTTGCCTTCTGGATATTTGTCTGGACGATCTGGAAAATTTCCTTCAGTCGCCCAGCTCGGTCAGCAGGGGTCTCCGGAGCGACGCCTGCTCCCGGTGTCACTTGATCGTACCATGAGCCTGGTAACCGCGGCTCTCGTGCCTGTAGTAGGAAAGCCGGGCTGTATCCTGTGGTCTCCGAAACGCTAGTATTGATGGCGAGGCTCAGCTCAGGTATTAGCTGATCCCACGTACTCTGATCGCTGCCGACGTACTGAGAGATCATGGTCTTGACTGTGCGGTTCGCCCGCTCCGTGGGGTTCTCGCGGGGGCAATAGGGGGCCGTGTATTGCAATTCTACGCCCATCTCCTTAAGGAATCCTCTGAAGGCCTTACTGGTGAATTGGGTGCCATTGTCGCACACCAGTTTCTTTGGGGCTCCAAACCTCCCAAGGATTCTTTCCCGGAACGCCTGTATCAGCGTGGTGGTAGTTGCTTTTCGTAAGGGGACTAATTCCACCCACTTGGTGAAACTATCGAAGAAGACCAGCAGCATTGTGTTTCCGGCCTTGGAGCGCGGTAGTGGTCCCACGAAATCTGCACATACGATGCCAAAGGGTTCGTCGACCTGCCTCGTCAGCATCCTTCCTGCTTGTGCCTTTTGCTCTGCTTTGTATTTCTGGCAGGGGACGCATTGACGGACGTATTGTTTCACGTCGCGGAACATTCCGGGCCAGTAATACTTTTGTGAAATCCGCAGAATCGTCTTCCGGGTGCCAAAGTGG
Source organism: Drosophila kikkawai (assembly GCF_030179895.1). Taxonomy (NCBI): domain Eukaryota; kingdom Metazoa; phylum Arthropoda; class Insecta; order Diptera; family Drosophilidae; genus Drosophila; species Drosophila kikkawai. The sequence goes on from NW_027222519.1 coordinate 55,325, forward strand.
CCAGCCGTGGGTGCGTCGTGGCATTCTTGGAGAATCCGTGCTCGATGCTCAGCCGCAACGCAGAGTTTCCAAGGAATATAATCTTGGTCGTCTGGGCGGTGTCCGAGGTGTCGGTACAGCTCTCCGTTTTCGATCACGTAATCTGGAAATCGCTGGGGATCGTCCTGAACTTCCGTCAGTTTTCGTTTCAGCCATTTGCACAAGCGTTCGTCTGGCATTAGCCGCTGGAGGTGCTCCAGTGGTTGCCGGGATAGGGCATCGGCGACCACGTTATATTTCCCGCGGCGATAGTGGACATCGTATTGGTACTGTTGAAGTTCCAAGGCCCACCTGGCGATCCTTCCAGTCGGGTTCTCAATTTGATCTAACCATTTCAGGGCCAAGTGGTCTGTGATCACGTCGAAGCGATAGCCCTCGAGGTAGCATCGTAGTTTACGAATTCCCCAGACGATGGCTAGGCATTCCTTTTCCGTAGGCGAATAATTGAGTTCGGCAGCGTCTAGCTTCCGACTCACGTAGGCGATGACCCGTTCTTGCCCCTCTATTTCTTGCGTCAGTACACCTCCGAGCCCATAGTTACTTGCGTCGGTCTGGAGCGTCATCTTGACGGAAAAGTCTGGACATGCCAGCACCGGAGCATCCGTTAGTAAACTTTTGAGGAGCTCGAAGGCCGTCTGTTGTTCTTGCTCCCACTTCCACCGCTGGTTTTTGCGCAGCAAGTTCGTCATGGGCTGAACGACAGACGCGAAGTTCGGTACGAACCTCCTATACCAAGAGGCCATACCTAGGCATCGGCGTAATTCTCGCAGGCTCGTGGGTGGACTTAGGTTCCGTACCGCGGCTACCTTTTCAGGGTCCGTGTGGATGCCCTGGTCGCTAATGACGTGGCCGAGATAAACCAACTTCCGTTTGAAGAAGGAACATTTATCTTGGTTTATCCGCAAGTTCGCCTTCCTGAGGCGCTTGAAGACTCTCCGCAGATTCTCCATGTGCTCTTCGAGGCTGGCCCCGATGACGATTATGTCGTCGAGGTAAGCGAAAGCATATGGGTCCAGGTCTGGCCCGATCACGCTATCGAGCGCTCGCTGGAAGGTGGCTGGAGCCGAATGGAGCCCAAAAGGCATGACCCGCCACTGGAAAAGGCCGCGGCCAGGGACCGTAAAGGCGGTACACGCCCGACTGCCTGCTTCCATTGGAATCTGCCAATAGCCATTGCGCAAATCCAAGGTGGAAATATACTTTGCGTTTCGAAGCCGCTCGAGGATATGGTTGATACGCGGCAGTGGGTACGCGTCGGGGATCGACTTGGCATTTAGCTGGCGATAATCTACGCACATGCGCCATTGTCCAGTCTTTTTCCTGACCAGGACCAAGGGAGCGCTGTGCGGACTGCGCGATGGCTCGATGCAATGCTGATCAAGGAGGGCGTCCACCTGCTCGTCGATGATCTTCTGCATAGCTGGGTTCTTTGGGAAATACCGCTGCTTGATGGGCCGATCGTCTCGCATGGTAATCCTATGCTCGGCGATGTTGGCCACCCCGGTCATTCCCTCGAACTGGACCAGCTGCTCGTATAAGAATGCTTGGATGCGAGGGTCTTGTTCCTCGTTGGTGGCTTCGGGGGCGCCCTCAAGATTCTTCTCGGGTGTCTCGGGATGTGTGTCGATGTGTGCCTCTGTGGGCTTGTCCTCGGGGTTTACCATCTCATGTAGGTTCATGAGGTTACTCTCAGAGGTTCCTGTGCTTGGGTTCCTATGTGCCTCTGTGTGTTTCTCTTGTGTGCCCGCGCTGGGGCTCTCGTGTGTCTCTGTGTGTCTTCCTTGTATGCCCGCGTCGGGGCTCCCGTGTGTCTCTGTGTGTCTTCCTTGTATGCCCGCGTCGGGGCTCCCGTGTGTCTCTGTGTGTCTTCCTTGTATGCCCGCGTCGGGGCTCCCGTGTGTCTCTGTGTGTCTTCCTTGTATGCCCGCGTCGGGGCTCCCGTGTGTCTCTGTGTGTCTATTGTATTGCTCTCCGGCGTGGGTCTCCGTGAAATGGTCGGCGATGCCCAGGCGGGGATCTTCCTGGCGAGTAGGCGGTGCTTCCTCGCTCAGCTCGGATCCGGCTGGGCCCCGAGGGCTAGGTGGTTCGGTGGTTCGAGAGTCCGTGGTGTCCGTCGTGCGTGTGCTGCGTCTCGCTCCTCTGGGTGGCCTCATGTCCCGCTCTTCCGGCTGTCGTCTCGACAGGATGAGTGTGGCCGTCCCACACTGGATGGTGGTGCCGATCGTGGCCAGGAAATCCATGCCCAGGATCAGGGGTTCCAGCATGGCCGGCATAACGAAGAGGGGCACCTGGATAGTCTTCCGAGCGAGGGTGATATCGGCGCGCAAGAGTTGTCGAACCTCGACTCGCGAGGTGTCGGCCAAGTTAATTTGGGTGCGGATCTCCTGGAACTGGTGTCGTTGGCCAACTAGGTTGGCGACTTCCTGGCTGATGAAGCTCTTCGATGCGCCAGTGTCGATGGTGGCCAGACGTCGATGGCCACCGATCTCGACTTCTGCGGCGATCCTCCCTCTCTCGATTCTTAGCGGCGCGTTTACAAGGTGTTCGTTGCGGGATTGGTCCCCAACGGACTCCGCCGGTCGTGGGGACCCGCTCCGTTTCCCGGCTGGGGTCGGCGACAGCACTCTACGGTGCGAACATCGCGTCGCCCGCAGTCCCAGCAAAAGTATAGCCGAGGGTTCCGGCATTCGCGGCTGAAATGCCCGGAATCCCCGCAATTTCGGCACGCATCCTGCACGTTGATGCGGCGATCTGGTGTCGCTACCCGGTTTACTCGCACGGGTGCGGGTGGCCGTGCCGGGCCTGGCGTCCGCGGAACGTCGTTTGATCTGGTGTACCCGGGAGAAGATGTTTGACCCCCACTGTGGGGAGGCGGACGGAAGGAGGGGCTACTCGGAGGCGTTGGTATGGCTTGGGATCGCCTTAGGCTGCGTCGCCTGACGGCTTCGAATTCGGTCGCCAGTTGAGCCAGCTCCCCAATTGTTTGGAACTCGCTGCGCCGAATGTACATCTGATAGTCGGGTGCGATGTTCTCGTACAGGCGGTCGAGCTCCTGAGTCTCGTTATAGCCCGCGTGGCGCATGAGAACGCGAAGGTCGAGCATGAAATCTTTAAAAGTTTCTTCTCCTAGCTGCTCGCGACTCCGGATTCGGTCGTCCAAGCGCTGGAGGTATCTGGGCGGGAGGAAAAACTCGAGGAATTCCCGTCGGAATGTAGCCCAATCAGCCTCTTGGAGACGGCTGGTTTGAAACCACTTGTCGGCCCTGCTCGTCAGCAGTTCCGCCATGGCTCGAGGGAGGAGTCCTAGGTCGATTCCATAAGACAAGGCCCGACTTTCGACCTGTTCGATGAAGGCCAATGGGTCGGAGTACCCATCAAACTGCAAACCCCATTTGCGGATCCGCTCTGGGACGCACACAAAGTCGCGACGGGGCCGGTCGTAGCTCGGCTCAGCGTAGGTTTCTCGAGCGGTAGTGAAAGTAGGAGGGGCGGCGACGGCGAGGCTTGGGGCGGTAACAGTGAAGCTGGGAGGGGTAACCACGAAGCTCGTTAGAGGAACTGGAGTAGCGGAGCCGGGGCGCTACGTGGGCGTCCCGAATTGGCATTTTTGCCGGCGGAGAGACCACTGGGTCCCGGCCGCTCTTCTCCCTGAGGCACAGGGCTCGGGCCCCGAGTGGTATACCGACGCTCCAGGTCGGCGAGTCGAGTCCACACTTCCTGTGGTTGCTCGGATTCCTTGATCAAGGTTACGAAGCTCCGTCGTAGGTCATCGACGACTCCGTCGGCAGAGAACCCAAATTCCTCCGCGAATGCTAATAATTCGGCCTTCGGGCGGGAATAGATCCACCGCGAGGAGACCCCAGGGTTTTTAAGTAAACGTGGAACGAACTCACCGGCAGGTTTCTGGTCCGACTCCATGGTTTCTGTTGCTTGGCTGTCTTCGCGTGTGTCTGTGTCCGTGATATCAGGAAGCCTTGGCCGCTGGGGCACTTTGTGTGGATTTACAGTCTGTTGGCACTAACACTCGTTCGCGTTGACTTAGCGGAGACGCGGATGAGCTCGTGGGCTCCTGGACGCGGTTACTGGTGGACACGGTTGTCGCTGGTCGCGGTTACTGAGCGAGGCGGTTTTAATTTCGCGGTCGCGGGCACTTTTCGGTGGATTTTCACTCGTGGAATTCGGCGGAAGTTATTTTCTGGCTTCGGCCCGGGCCACACGGCTGTTATATAGGTGTTATTTTTCCTGGTTTTTAACCCAATCCCGTCCCTGTTCGGGCGCCACTTGTAACGAATCTCTCCGGCCGGGATAGACCTCAGCCGTGACCAGGGATCCTCTTCAAGAAATTTTATTTAGAGGGGACGAAAATATTTATAGGATTTTATTACAGCAGCGTGCGGGGCCCGGGTTGCGAATTTACGCGCACTAAAATCCGATCACCGAGGGTGGGCACCGTGGCTGCCGGGTGTGGTGGTCACTGGGTGCTCTAGAAGCAGGCGGGGCACACGCACTGCTTATCAATGACTGGCTCTCGCGCTGCTTATACCGACCCGTCGATCTGCTTGATCGGTCGGTCTCTGACACAAAGCTGCTTGTCGCGAACTGCTTTCGGACACTGCTTGCGCCCACTGCTTGTCGGCACTGCTTTTGCAGATGCGCGGGGTGGCAACTCCGGCGGACTCCTGGCGGAATTGACTTGATCTCGCCCAGAATTCGGGCGACGTGGGTCGAGGGAATGGCCAGGGCGTCAGGGAGGTGTTGGTCAACTCCGGTTAGGCTACGGGTCGGGCAGGCAGAGGTTCTGGAGCCACCGCGGTGATGCACGGCGTGAGGAATGGCCCTTGCAGGCGGGGCGGCAGCGTGTGTCGAAGTGTCCCTAATCTGGAAGTGGACTCGGGCGCGGATGCCCTCGTAGTCGTGGCGGTACACGGTACGCGGGAAACCAGCGTTAGTGTGGCGCGGCGACTACGGGCACAAGAAGGGAGTCCCTAGTGGGGCGAACGCGGAGGAGCACGTATTCTCTAGTCGCGGCGGCACGCTGGGCACGGAAAGAGCCTGTGCTGGCGTGACGCTGCGGCGAGGAGCACGGGAAAGGATTCTTAGCGGCGCGGGGCAGAGGAGCAGATGCCCTCCAGTCGCGGCGGCACGCTGGGCGCGGAAAGGGCCTGCGCTGACGTGACGCTGCGGCTGCGGACACGGGAAAGGATCCCTAAGCTGGGCGTGGGCGGAGGAGCAGATGACCTCCAGTCGCGGCGGCACGCTGGGCGCGGAAAGAGCCTGCGCTGACGTGACACTGCGGCTGCGGACACGGGAAAGGATCCCTAAGCTGGGCGTGGGCGGAGGAGCAGATGACCTCCAGTCGCGGCGGCACGCTGGGCGCGGAAAGAGCCTGCGCTGACGTGACACTGCGGCTGCGGACACGGGAAAGGGTCGATGGGAGGCTGGATGGCCGTAAAACACGTGCGAATGGTAATGCCGAAACGCAGTAATTTTGGGGCCGCCAGCGGGGCAGAGATCGGGGAATCTGAAAACCAATACTACCAAGGAAATACTACGACGGGTCAGTTCAATTGTTAGTTTTATTGGTTATTTGGTTATCTAGGGGTGTAGCCTACTACTGCCTTACAGAATTGACTCCTGCAAACTTACGAAACCAGCCCACGTGTCGGCGGGCGTGGGGACTGTCGATCGCGGGGGTTCTCTTTTCACTCCGTTGGTTTGTTTCACTTCGTCGATATCGCGGTGCGGGCGTCTTCGTCGCGGGATGAGGCGAGGACGCGATATACTTTGACTTTTGATTCGATCGCGGAGGCGCGGTGATGGGCACGTCTGCCTCGGTGCAAAGCTGTCGACGGAAGAGAGCGAATCCCGGAAGACGCCAGCTGTCATAGCTTTTGAGTGAACCGGAGCCTTGAACCGGTTCACCGAGAACGGGTCTGGTTCGAATAGTTCGACTAGTCGATAGCTTTCCCGGTTCGGCGACTTCTAAGGTGCCGAACTTAGCTTAATGTTTTAAAATTAACTATTTCTACTTTTAATATACTCCAGGTGTGCGTCTGTTACGGCTTCAATGCCAACTTAAATGAGTTTTAATGATAGTATATTGGCTTCCGTGCCGGCTTACTTCCTAAACTTAGCCTATGGTTATGATATGGGGGAAATAGATATATGTTTAGTAACTAATTCTTAAGTTATAGCGAGTTGTTGTGCGCCTATAGGATAGAGGCGTCACAGCTTGTTGAAGGGAAAGGTTGTGTGCGGACGCATTTTTTTCGAGTTTTTAACCCTTAGTTGGAAATGACTTTTTGCAACTGTTGCCGACGGCATGTGCACGGCGTGAAATTTTTAATTAAAACTCGTTTTATTGTATAATTATTAAAAATAAAATTACTAAAAATATTCCAACTCGTTTTATTACAGAATTATTAAATATAAAATAATATTACAAAATATTCAAACTCGTTTTATTATAGAAAGCGACTTCAACCCTCATCCGAAACCTAAGGGTTAAAACTCACACTCTATTGTCGTCCCACTCGCACTCATTAGTCTGAACTGCTCTCACTCGCACTCATTGTTATAAGTTGTAGTGTACCAGATGTTGCCGACGGGACTACCTTGTATAATTCTATCATGAGGCTGGGAGTTGTGCGATGACATTATTGGTAATCGATAGTTGTTATCGATAGTACCATGTGGGTGCATGTTGGTTATCGCAGCCAACTTAACTCCTATTATCGGATGTAATGCTATCTCTAGCTTATTTACATTTAATTATTTGTGCAGAAAATTGTTTTCCAGGCTTTTGGTAGGAAACACATTGGTATCTCATGACCAGGCTGTAGCGGGTTCAGGTGCCCAAGGAGGAGGCACTGCACCATCCAGTCAGCCAGGCAGGAGGGGACCAGTCTGCGCAAATTCTGCAATAAGTGGGAGGCACTGCATCACGAGGAGTCGCCAGCAGCTGTTAGTGAGTATATTAGGATCTTCCAATGTTCGCGTTCACAATTTGAGTTGTGCATTATGTTCCACAGAGATGGTAGCACGTTTCTCATCAGAAGGGCATTATGTGGGAGGAGGTACGTCCCCTTAACAGGAGAGGCGTAGGGCAGCAGGCACGGAGTCGCTGCTAATACCATAGGTCCTTCGTTGCATTCCAGAAAGCTCACTCGTTTGTGGAGCTGTTGTGACCAAGTTGTGTTTGCTTTTTGACTTTTATATAATTTGTTTCAGTCAATTTAAAATAATTATTTGGCAGTTTCCTTACATTGTTTGTTGTTAGGGCCTTCTTGATTTAGTAGAATATTGTTTTCTTTTGGTTTGTAGTTATTTTAGGTTAGATTTTGATTGTTTAGTGGTTTTCCGTTTATTAGTTTATATCGTTCTGCACTATGCTATATTTGCATTTGGCTTGAGCTTGATGGCCAATTATTAGCGTATTGTGATATTGATTTAATGGCTTCCATCATTTCCTTTTTGGAGTTTGCGCTGGGCTGCAGTTTGTGTTTTAATTTGTTTAAATGCATTCTGGATTTTACTAATGTTGATTGTTAATGTTTTCAGGTGGCCAAATAAGGCCATACACAGGACAATCAAAGGACATTTTTGACGAACAGGAGCAAGCCAGGACGCATCTAGACCGTCTCCAAACGGTGAAACGGGTATCGCAGTGGGTCATTAGCAGATGTTTGGTAAGTATGTCCAAATTTTAAGTGTTCTCATTTATGACATGCTATATGCTTCTAGGAGGGCAGTTTCGTGAGCTCAAATGGGTCATCCCTCATCAATGGATACCCGTGTGGAGGCAGATATTTCGCAGTGCCAGAGATAGGAGAGGGCAGCTGGCACAGGGCCGCCATCACGTCCCGCAGTTTGTCCATCTCGTCAAGAGCTCATATGGAGGCTCAACCGTAAGACATGTGAGTTACATATGGATTAATTGTGTCAGAACAGGTTTATGTTATTTGCCTTTTAATTTCGTGTAGATATTGTTTAGTTTTAGCTGATTTGGGTTTCTTTTATTTGTTTTATCTTTGAGGCTTTTAATTATTTATAAGTTAGAGGTTATTTATGTGTTTTAGTTATTTACTATATTCCTCTTTTGTTTATGAGCTTGCTCTGAGTTATAGTTTGCATTTTCGTTTTAGAAGAGGCCTTTTAGCTCTAGTTGCATAATATTTGCTAGTGTTATGGTTTTTGAGGCTTGCGTTTATAATGCTTTACCAACTTGAGCATCAATGACTTTCGGCGTCCAAGGAAGAGGCATCTCACGCGGGTCTGTTCAGCCAGCCAGGCACAACTCCGGTTGGTTGAGCTTCTCCTCAGAGTTTTAGGTAGAGCATCACTTGGACTCATTGGTGGCAAGTTGGGTGTGTCTGTACTATAGTTTGCGTTTTAATTACAAAAGAGGTCTTCTAGTCCAAAATTGCATGGTGTTTGTTTTAGTACGATTTTTGAGAGTTCCCATTTGTTGCTTCTTAGCTGAGTGTGTAATGATCCTTTGTCAACTTTGGTATCAATGATTTCAGGTGTCCAAGGAAGGCTTCCCACGCGGATTAATTTAGCCGGCCAGGCGCGACTCTGGCTGGTCAAGCTCTGCAGGGTTGTTGGCAGAGCATCACTTGGATTCACTGGTAGCAGGTTAGTAAGCGAATCAAGGACTTTTTATGCTCTCGTTTTTACTATTACGTGTTTTATGTTTTCAGGGCGTTAAAAACAAAGAACACAGGCATAATCGGTCCTCTACAGAGGGCATCGCAAGCAGGATTCGATGTAACTCCGTCGCTGTGGATGACTCAGAGCCAGAGCAACGATGGTTCGACGTCATTCAGAGGTCAGCTCAATGTTATAGCAGCTGTTGTTGAATGCTATTTTGTCTATTTGAGGTTATATAGTTTATCAATTTATTCAGTTATTGATTCATTCATTTTATTTTATTTATTTTATTTATTGGTTTGTTATTTAGTTTATTTATTCGTTTATCAATTTATTGTTTCATTATAATATTAGTTTATTTATTTATTTTATTAATTTATTGATTTATTGTTTTTTTTTTAATTTATTAGTTTATTAGTTTAATTTATTTATCAGATTTATTGATTTATTGTTTTATTGGTTTATTTGTTTGTTAATTATTGTTTTATTAATTTATTAATTTATCAATTTATTGTTTTATTCATTTTTATTAATTTATTGTTTTATTAGTTTAATGGGTTGGGTTTAGTTAGGCCTCATAAGACACGTTGAGTCAGCGCCCCTTGCTCTGCGACGTGTCGTTATTGTTGATTAACATAATTAAATAAAAGTTAATAATTAAAAGTTCTATTGGCTTCATTTGTTGAGCGTTTTGTATATATTGCCCGTTTTAACATTTGTTAATTCTCGTTTTAACATGTGCTATTTTCATGTGTCTCTTGTATAATTGTTTATATAGCAATGAAGGCGAATTTGAAATCCTGTTTCATGTCGATTGCATAATTTACACGTGTTCAAATTATTGCATTAATTGTTATTAAGGTTGTGTTTTAAGGTAGGTAGGTATAAGTGGTGAGGCAGCCCTGGCCGCCTCCAATTAGAGCTGAGCTCCTTTTTGATCCACACCCTCGATTTGTTGTTGTCTGCGCCCTACTTAGTACCAGCCCGTGTCATTCAGGTAAGCTAGGATGGCCGCTACTGGCTGCCTTCCAACTTCCCCTAGGGACTCGAGTTGGTGTGCTCCGAAGTGTCGGGCTCTTTGTTTGTTGAGTGCCGGGCAGTGGCACAGCAGATGCTCTGGTGTCTCCTGCTCGCTTGGTTCCTTGCAGCTTCTGCATTGTGGGTTGTAGGGTAGACCCATCTTACAGGCTTGCGTGCCTATTGGCCAGTGGCCGGTGATGGTTGCCGCTATCCTCCTGATGTCCTTTTTGCTCTTGGAGATCAGTTCTGCGGTTCTCTTCCTATTGAATTCTGGCCAGCATAGTTTCGATCTTCTGTGCTCTGCCTTCGTCGACCATTCCTTGCTGGCTAGTTGTTTGAAATGGTCATGAATTTCCGTCTGGACTGAGTTCAGGGAGATCTGTATGTCTGTTGTTGCTGAGTGTTCTTCTGACCCTTTTCTGGCCAGCTCGTCTGCTATCTCGTTTCCGTCTATGTCATTGTCTCCGGGTACCCAGGCTATTTGTACCCTGTTGTCTTCTGCTAGTCTGTTTAGTGCCCCTTTACATTTGGCCACTAGTTTTGAATTCGTCCGTGCTTGTGCGAGGGATTTGATCGCCGCCTGGCTGTCTGAGTATATCCTCACCTTGGTATTCCGGAGGCCTCGGTCTAGCGAAAGTTCGGCAGCTTTCAGTATCGCGAGAACCTCCGCCTGGAAAACCGTCGCTGACTCTGGGAGGTGGAAGTATTCCTCCACCTTCCAGCTCTCGGCGTAGATTCCGGCCCCTACTCCGCCGCTCATCTTTGAGCCGTCGGTGTAGAGTGATACTTCGTCCGGTTCGATTACTCTCCCTCTCTTCCAGTCTTCCCTTGTAGGGTATATAGTGGTGTATGTGTTACCGAATCGCAGTTCGGTTGTCATGTGGTCTGTGTCTACTGTCGTCCGATAGTTTATCTCGTTCAGAATCCTGCAGTGCCCGGTGTGGTAGTCTTTCCAGCTTTGGCTAGCCTTAAGTCGTACCGCACCTTGTGCTGCAGTGTTCCTGATGAAATGCTCTATCGGTATTATGTTCAGGATGGCGTTCAGCGCCGCCGCGGGGCATGATCTCAGTGCTCCTGTGGCTCCTGCGCATGCCGATCTCTGTATCCTTGTTAGTTTCTGTACGTTGTATGCCCTAGTTAATGCTGGCCACCATACTAGTGCTCCGTATGTGAGTATGGGTCTTACCACCGCTGTGTAAAGCCATATTATTATCCTGGGGTGGATGCCCCAGTTCTTTCCGAACATCTTCCTGCAGGAATAGAATGCTATGCTTGCTTTCTTGACTCTCTCGTTGATGTTTTGTTTCCATGACAGTTTCGCATCCAGTATCACTCCCAGATACTTTGCCTGCTGTGATATCTCTAGTTCTATGCCATCTATCTTTGGCTTTGTGAAGCTAGGGACCTTAGTTCTTCTAGTGAAGAGCATTAGTTCCGTTTTACTTGGATTTATGCCCAATCCGCAGGCTTTTGCCCATGCATTGAGTAAGTGCCCTTGTCATTAGTTCGCTGATGACGTCGGGGAATGGTCCTGAAGTAAGTAGGACTACGTCGTCTGCGTATGCTACCACTTTTACTCCTTCGCTATTTAGTGTTCTTAGTACGTCGTCCATGTTTATCAGCCAGAGCAGTGGGGACAGGACTCCCCCTGAGGTGTGCTCTCTTCACAAATCTTGTGTGATGAGTGCCACTCAGTTCGGCTGTTATCCAGCTCAGAGAAGCCAGGTTCGGAAAATTTTTTTTTTCGAAATTTGAAAGCTGGAATCGTTTGCCCATCGTTTTCCCATGTTTGCCCACCAATTAGTTTTTTTTGCCCACGTCCCGTTTTGAAGATATGAAAATTCGAAAAAGTTCGAAAATTTTCGAACTTCAAAAATTTGACTTTTTTCAAAATTTTTTTTTTTTTGAAACCGCAATAACTTCGTTTCCCCACGTTTGCCCACCCTTTAGAATTTTGAAATTTTTTAAACTTTACGAGATATAATACTTTAAAAATTTGGTCCGTTTTACTAAAGAAAAAATGCATTGCCAACCTCCGAAAACCTAATATTATTAGAAAAAAAACGTTTGCCCACCCCTTATAAACTAATTTTAACGATTGCCCATCTTCTAAAAATTAATTTTAACGATCGTCGGTGATCGGCTTGTGAGTACCCTGTTCGGGTGATGCGACTGTCTCGTGGTCGGCTTGTGAATACCCTGTTCGGGCGATGCGACTGTATCGTAGTCGGCTTGTAAATACCCTGTTCGGGCGATGCGACTGTATCGTAGTCGGCTTGTGAATACCCTGTTCGGGCGACGCGACTGTCTCGTGGTCGGCTTGTGAATACCCTGTTCGGGCGATGCGACTGTATCGTAGTCGGCTTGTAAATACCCTGCTCGGGCGATGCGACTGTATCGTAGTCGGCGTGTAAATACCCTGTTCGGGCGATGCGACTGTATCGTAGTCGGCTTGTAAATACCCTGTTCGGGCCACGCGACTAGGGTGCGTGACCGTTGCGGATGGCCGCTGTCGTGGTCACGGTAGGTGGGTCCGGGTGACGTCACTCGAGGTGAGCGATCGTTGTGCCTAAGCTCGCACCGTCCCTAACGCCTTTCTGCTACCCTGTAGCTATCAAGATCCGCCGGCAAGGGCCAGATCTTCTCCCCTCCTATGCTTGCTTGGCGAATGTGGCGAACCTCATTCGACGCCCTCCCCTATTCCTGATCCGCCATCCAAGGGCCAGATCAGAACCCCAAGTCTATACTACCTGTACGGCGTGGTCATATACCGCACTCGATACCCTGTTTTCGCGAGGTCCGCCAGCCAAGGGCCTGACCTCGTCCCACAACTGACTATCTGTGCGAAGTCCGCCGACTAGGGCCAAACTCTGCTCCTCCCAGCTACTTTGTTAGATCCGCCTGCAGGGGGCCAGATCTAGACCTAAGCTACCTTCACCTTTCCTACCTTCTTTGCTATTAAGGTCCGCCGCCAGGGCCAAACCTCATTCTACCGCTAAGTCTAGGATTAGGACTACTTGTTAACTCACCAGTTCACTGCTCGGCTGCTCTGCAAAAGTGAACTTGCACTGGCCGGTGTGCCGCTTTATATAGCCGGCTGACAGCTGTTCTCCCTCGATCGATAATCGATAACTCCCATACGGTCGATAGACAGAGCGTTGCCGGATCGACCGTATCCACTCGATTAGTGTCAGCTGTTCAGGGCTGGGTGCACCATGTTTCGAATGGCGTTGCCACCGGGTGCCAGTGTGCCCGTACTTCTGCGCCCGCCACACTTTTGAATCTGGTAGTTTGTTTGTGTTCGTTGTTTGTTTTTATTCATAATCTATGTTTATTCTTAGTCTATGTTTTTATGTACAAATGAGGAATGTGACTTCATGTGTTGTTAATGTCTAAATTAAGTACTTCATGTGTTTATCCTTAATCTATGTTTCTATGTACAAATGACTTCATGTCTTGTTGTTGTTTTGTTAGTGTTTGTGTTGCGACGTGGGTCGTCGCACTCCCCCCTCCTTTGCCAGTTTTAGTTTAACGTTGTCGTGAAAATCTTTCCCTTTGCCGTGATCCGTGCTTCGTGGGACGATATCCCGTTAATTGTCATCTTGATCGTGATCCGTTTTCCCTTTGGCCGTTTATCCATTTTCCGTTTTATTTCAGCCGCTAGTTCCGGGGGTATCTCGCTATCTGTTCCAGGCCGTGTCGTGTTATCCTCGTCGTCAGCGTGAATGATCAATATGTCCTCGTTCTCTCGTTCCCAGTCTGAGATCTTCTGTGGCGTTCTCCATGTTGTCTGTTCGGTTTGTTCGTCCCACAGGTTCTCCCTTTTTGATGCGCTTCTTTCCATGTGCTCCGTGCCGTCGTTTTTTCCCTGTTCGATTGTGGGTGTTGCCGTGATCCGTGGGTCTTTTGCTGTGGTTCCAAGGTTCTCAATCAGTGTCATTATTGGTGTCCGTTGCATGTCCTTCGTCGCTCCTCGTGTTGTTCTTGGGTCGTTTGCTGTCTCGTTGGCCTTTCTTGTTCCATCCTTTGTTACCGCCGTTGTTGTTCCGTTCTTCTTTGTCCTTTCCGGTCCTTTTTCCTGTACCTGTGCCCTTCCTGCGTCTATTTGTTCCGTGTTCGTGGGTTTGTGTGCTATCCTGATTCGTGCTTGTGTTGTCATCAGCCCTGCTTCGGCGTCCGCTCGCAGTTTCGGCGCTGCCTGGATTGGAGCTGTCTCCGCGGGGCGTTTCGGTGCCTGCCGTGCCACTGGCGCCGCCCGTGTTGTTCTCCATGGTAGTAGCGGGGCCGCCGTTATGATCGCCGTCTTTTTCCGCTGCTCCGCGATCTCCATCATCCGGTTCCGGAACTTCTCGCAGGTTTTCTTGAATTTGTCCATGATCGTGTTCCTGTGTGAGTGTATTTGTGTTGTTAGGTTCGGTTTTGTCAAGTGTTATTCCCTGTTCTCCTAGGTACTTCTTTATGTTATTTACATATGCTCTTTGCGTCTTGCCCGACCCTATCTCTTTTACTACCGCTATTACTGGTGACTCTAGCTTTATGACTCTGAATGGACCCTCAAACTTCGGTGCGAGCTTGGCTGAAAACTTGTCGTAAGCTTTTGACAGTGGGTGTTGTCGAACCCACACCATGACTCCCTTTTTCGGCTTCCATTCGCGTTTCCTCAGGTTGTATGTTCTGGCTTGGTCCTGCGCTGCTCTTTCCATGTTCTTTCTTTGATTCGCGCTATTCTTTCTTCCGTGGTCTCCTCGTTTATTGCTGAGCCTTTCGTTGCTTCATCGAACAGACTTCCCGCCATCCTCGGTTCTCTCCCGTAAGTGAGGTATGCCGGGCTGTATCCAGTTGATTCCGATCGGCTGCTATTAAATGCTAGTGTCAGCTGCGGAAGTACATCGTCCCATCGGTCGTGCCTTTCTCCCGCGAACTGTGCGATCATGGTTTTTATGGTTCGGTTCGCACGTTCCGTCGGGTTTTCTTGCGGTGTATATGGAGCCGTGAACTGCTGGTGTACTCCCCACTCTGACATCTGCATCCTGAATTTGTGGCTTGTGAACTGCACTCCGTTATCTGAGATTAACACCTTTGGAGCCCCGGTGCGTGCCAGTATTTTCTCTCGGAACGTTTTGAGGACTGCGTCTGTGGTCGCTGTCAGCTCTACCCATTTTGAGAACTTGTCAATGAATACCAATAGCATATTGTTGCCGTGACTTGATTTAGGTAATGGGCCCACGAAATCGACGCATAGTGTTTCTTCCGGCGCCGCCGCTATCTGTGTGAGCATTCTTCCGGACGCCTGCTTTTGTGACACCTTGTACTGCTGACATGTCGTGCATCGGTCAATATAATTCTTGACTTCCCGATGCATTCCTGGCCAGTAGTATCGCGTAGCAATCCTGTGCTTGGTCTTCCTTACTCCCAGGTGTCCTGCCGTTGCTGTTTTGTGGTTTTCTTCCAGTACTCTCGCTCGTTGGTGTTTGCCCACGCAGAGTTTCCAGGGTTGTATGTCTTCGTTTGCTGCCCATGACGGGAGGTGCCTATATAATTTGTTGTTTTCGACACAGTAGTCTGGCCACCGACTCGGATTCTTCTCAATGTCTATTAGTTTTTCTTTAATCCATTTGTCCTCCGCTATCTCGGCACTTTGAGCCTCTTCGGTAGGTTGTCTTGACAGTGTATCGGCTACTACATTGAGTTTACACTTCCGATATCGTACCTCGAACGAGTATGGTTGTACTGCCAATGCCCATCTCGCCACCCGTCCTGACGGACTCTCTATGGAGTTCAGCCACTTTAACGCCAGGTGGTCCGTTATTACCACGAAGTGGTATCCTTCCATGTACATCCTCATCTTGTGTATACCCCAGTGTAACGCGAGGCATTCTTTTTCTGTTGCTTAGTAGTTCATTTCCTCCTTCCTTAGTTTGCGGCTCGCATATGAGATGACGTGTTCTCCGTCGTCGTCTTCTTGCGTGAGTACTGCCCCTAAGCCGCAGTTGCTTGCATCTGTTTGCAGTATGAATGTCTTCGTGAAATCTGGGCATGCGAGTACGGGTGTTTCTGTCAGTGCCTTTTTTAGTTCTTCTGTTGCTCTCCCGTGTTCTTCTTTCCACTCGAACTTCGCGTTCTTCTTTATCAACTCAAACAACGGCTTCGCGATTTCGGTGAATCTGGGTACGAATCTTCTGTACCATGAGGCGACTCCCAGGAAGCTGAGGACTTGTTTTGTCGTTGTTGGCTCGGGCAGATCCTTGATTGCGGCTATTTTGTCGGGGTCTGTGTGTATCCCCCTCGCGCTTACTACGTGCCCTAGGTACTTCAATTTGTCCTGGAAGAAATGGCATTTTTCCGGGTTGAGTAAGTTCGCTTTCCGTAGCCTTGCCAGTACCTCATGGAGCTTCTCCAGGTGTTCTCTCTTTGTTCGGCCGATCACTACAATGTGGTCGAGGTAGGCGAACGCGAATGGTTCCATCTCCGGGCCTATCACTGAATCCAGTGCCCTTTGGAACGTTGCTGGTGCGGTGTGCAGACCGAATGGCATGACCTTCCATTGGAATAATCCTCGTCCCGGTACTGTAAATGCCGTGTACTGTTTGTTGTTCTCTTCCATGGGTATTTGCCAGTATCCGTTCTTTAAGTCCAGTGTGCTGATGTACTTTGCCTCTCTCAGTTGATTAAGGATGTGGTCCATCTGTGGTACCGGGTATGCATCTCGTTCCGAGTGCGTGTTCAACTGCCGGTAGTCAATACATAGTCTCCACTGGTTGTTCTTTTTTTTAACGAGCACTACTGGTGAGCTATAGGCTGAGTGCGAGGGTTCGATCAGGTCTTGTTGTAGGAGTTCCTCAATTTGGTCGTGAATTATCTTCTGCATTGCAGGGTTTTTCGGATAGTACCTTTGCTTAAGCGGTCTGTCGTGTTTCATGTATATCTTGTGCTCAGCAATGTGACTTGTCCCGTGAATTTCACCTATCAGCTTTAGCTGCCTTTTGAGGAATTCCTCGACTTCTGCCTCTGTCGGTTCTGCTGCCGCTATTCCTACTTTCTGGTGTTTCTGTCGTTTTCCAGTCTGTGGCTTGAGCTGAGTGGTTAATCCTCCGCATCGCAGTGTCGTGTCACATTGTGCCAAGAAATCTACCCTAGTAGTACACCTCCGATAACTTCGTCCAGAATTAGTAGCGTTATTTCCGCTTTGCTTTCCCCTAGTTCTTCTGTGGCCGTCGTTGTAGTTCCATCCGCTAGATTTATTACCTCGTCCGTTGGTTGGACTTCGCCATACTGTCGGAGTTTGTCCGCTAGTTTTTCGCTTATGAAACTTCTCGTTGCGCCTGTGTCGACTATTCCTTCGACCTGCACGCCTGCCACCTTGACTTGGGCGATGATCTTCCGGCCGTCAAACCTGATCATCGTCTCTGGTGGTATGTCTGGGTTGGCACTGGGTGTCCCACCTGCCTCCCAGCGCCTCTTCCGTTTCCCTCGTACCTTCTCCAGCAGTCGATTGTTCTTGTGTTGTCCCTTCCACATATCCAGCAGAACAGTCTCGCCGGATTGTTACACCGATGCGCCATATGCCCTGGTTGTTTGCACCGCCGGCACAGGTTGTTTGTGTTGGGTATTCCTGCCGTTCTTGCTTGTGTCTGCTGTGGGTATTGCGTTCCTAGGGCTTCGAATTCCTCCGTTAGTCTAAGGTAGTCCTGTAGCGACTGTATTTCGCTACGTTTGGCATATCTCTTGAATTCTACGGTGCTGTTCCTATATGTCCATTCTAGTTTTTGTTCCTCGCTTAGTGTGGTGTGAGACATCATCTTCCGTAGTTCCCGTACGTAGTCTTTTGCGGGTTCCTGTGCGTAATGCTGAGGTCTCGTTATCCGCTCCATTGCTCGTTCCCTGTAGTCCGCCGGTACGTAATACCGCGTAACCTGTGCCTTCAACGTTGCCCAATCGTGAATCTTTTCTGGGTTTGTCCGCCACCAGTCTAGGGCTGCACCTTTCAGTATTACTACCGCTGCTGCTGTTATGTTTTCCAGCCCTATATCGTAGGCCGCTGCCAGCTCTTCCAACCGTGTTATGAATTCTAACGCATCTCCTCACCCGTCGAATGTTTCGCCCCATCCTCGGATGGTATTTATGGCTGCCGCGCGTTCCGATTGGCCGTTCCTTTTGTGTTCTGGCTTTGGCGAACCTTCTTGAGTCCTCTCGGAGCTTGCTTCCTCCAAGTCTCTTTCTGTGTCCGCGCTGTTTGTTGGTTTCCTTTCTTTTTCCGCCTGCAGCATTGCTGTGATTACTTCCCAGTTTACCTCCACTACGGGGCTTTGTCTGTTCCTTGCATGTCGCTGGCTTAGTTCTCTCAGTCTGTTGACTCTTCCCTCGTCGTGGTCTCCGTTTTTTATGAAGTCTGATAGCTGGCGTCGTAGGTCCTCCACTAGCTGCTCTGGTTCCATTCCAAACTCCTTTATGTACTCTTCTAGCTGGGTCTTGTTTAGACTTGTTACCCATCCCGCGGTTAAATTCTCTGTTGCCATGGTTTTTTACTTTGTTATTAAGGACTACGAGGTTTTCAGGACGTTGGGCGCCACTGTAACGACCCTCTTTTGGGGTGCTCGGCCTAGCTCGCCGGAGTCGGGGTTCGTACAGAAAATTTGTAGTGTCCGAGTCCCTCGTGTCCCCAATAATCAGTAAATAGGCAAGAGGAGAGAGGTAATTTAGTACAATCTTTATTGATCAAGATATTGTGAAACCTGTGGAAAGAATACAGAGTGGTTGCTGCTGTGGTGACGTATTGTTGATACCCTGGTTGCGGGTAGATCCGTGTTCGGTCTTCGATGATGATCAGCCGGCTGGCTGGCGATGATAGCCGATGGTGGGTGATGCGACACTGCGACTAGGGTCCAGTGGGTCGACTTGTTGATACCCTGCTCGGGCGATGCGACTGTTGATAGTCGGCGTGGTGATACCCTGTATCGGTGATGCGATCGGCTTGTGAGTATCCTGTTCGGGTGAGGCGACTGTCTCGTAGTCGGTTTGTGAATACCCTGTTCGGGTGATGCAACTGTCTCGTAGTCGGCTTGTGGATACCCTGTTCGGGCGACGCGATTAGGGTGCGTGACTGGTGCGGTTGGCCGCTGTCGTGGTCACGGTAGGTGGGTCCGGGTGACGTCACTCGCGGTGAGCGATCGTTGTGCCTAAGCTCGCACAGTCCCTAACGCCTTTCTGCTACCCTGTAGCTATCAAGATCCGCCGGCAAGGGCCAGATCTTCTCCCCTCCTATGCTTGCTTGGCGAATGTGGCGAACCTCATTCGACGCCCTCCCCTATTCCTGATCCGCCATCCAAGGGCCAGATCAGAACCCCAAGTCTATACTACCTGTACGGCGTGGTCATATACCGCACTCGATACCCTGTTTTCGCGAGGTCCGCCAGCCAAGGCCTGACCTCGTCCCACAACTGACTATCTGTGCGAAGTCCGCCGACTAGGGCCAAACTCTGCTCCTCCCAGCTACTTTGTTAGATCCGCCTGCAGGGGGCCAGATCTAGACCTAAGCTAACTTCACCTTTCCTACCTTCTTTGCTATTAAGGTCCGCCGCCAGGGCCAAACCTTATTCTACCGCTAAGTCTAGGATTAGGACTACTTGTTAACTCACCAGTTCACTGCTCGGCTGCTCTGCAAAAGTGAACTTGCACTGGCCGGTGTGCCGCTTTATATAGCCGGCTGACAGCTGTTCTCCCTCGATCGATAATCGATAACTCCCTTACGGTCGATAGACAGAGCGTTGCCGGATCGCCCGTATCCACTCGATTAGTGTCATCTGTTCAGGGCTGGGTGCACCATGTTTCGGCTGGCGTTGCCACCTGGTGCCAGTGTGCCCGTACTTCTGCACCCGCCACACTTTGAATCTGGTAGTTTGTTTGTGTTCGTTGTTTGTTTTTATTCTTAATCTATGTTTATTCTTAGTCTATGCTTTTATGTACAAATGAGGAATGTGACTTCATGTCTTGGTGTTGTGTTGTTAATGTCTAAATTAAGTACTTCATGTGTTTATCCTTAATCTATGTTTCTATGTACAAATGACTTCATGTCTTGTTGTTGTGTTGTTAGTGTTTGTGTTGCGGCGTGGGTCGTCGCAATATGGGTCTGGAGGATGCTGGGTCGTCCAGCGGCTTTCCCGGCTTAGGCAACAGGACCAGTCTTTGCGCTTTCCACCGTGAGGGAAAGAGCCCTTCTCGCATGCACTTGTCAAACAGCGCCGCGAATATGTCCGGACGGAGACAAATCGCTAGCTTAAGCGCCCTGTTGGGAACGCAGTCCGGGCCTGGCGCCTTCGCCACCTTGATCCTTGTCGCCACTGCCAGCATCTCTTCTTCGGAGACGGGCTCCAGCTCATGCAACGGGTAGGTGCCAGCCCCTGCAGCACTCTCAGGGTTAGTCATCCTGGGGAACGAGTGCGCGACTATCCTCTCAAGGCTTTCGGCGTCCAGTGGGGCGCCTTTGTTGGCTCTACCGACCTTCTTCACAATTATCTTGTACGCATTTCCCCACGGGTCTCGGTCAGCTGCCTCGCACAGATCAAGGAAGCATTTCTTCTTGCTGCCCTTTATTGCCGCCTTGAGAGCCCTTCTGCACCGGTGGTATGTCTCACGCTTTACCAGGTGTGACTGGGAACCGAACGACCGTTGGTATTGCCGCCTGGCTCTCACGCAGTCCTTCCGTGCCTCTGCTATCTCGTGATTCCACCAGTACACAGAGTCGCGATGCCTAGAGTGGGCGGTCCTGGAAGGAATGCACTCCTCGCAGGCCGTGAGCACCTGTGACATCACCGAGTTAGCCATTGCTTCAGAGTCGCCCGTCGCTTCCACTCTCTGCATCCTAGACGCGAAGGCTTGGGTGTCGAGCGAGTCCACCCTGAAGCACTTGCGCTGCTGCGCGGGGGGAGGTGGTGGCCGTGTGTTCCCAGCGTCCAGCGTGGTGAAGATCGCCGCATGGTCGCTTGCCGTGTACATCCCACTGAGCATCCACGTGCACTGCCCTGCTCTCGACCGACTGGCGAAGGTGAGGTCTACTACAGAACCAGCTCCCGCCCGGCTGAAAGTGTGTTCCTGTCCTACATTGAGTAGGGCCACATCCAGCGTTGAGAGCACTTCTAATAGGGTTCTGCCACGTACGTTTGTGTTTGGGCTACCCCAGTCGACCGCCCAGGCGTTGAAATCGCCCGCTAGCAGAGTCGGAGAACGGCCTCTAGCATCAACAGCGAGCCTGTCAAGGATGACAGCGAACTCTGCCAGCGTGAGGCTTGGGGCGAGGTATATGCTGTAGACCCACCAGCCTCCAGCTTTGGCACGCACGAAGCCTTTGTCCGCGAGGACATTCTCCAGTCGCAGGGACGTGTTTCCGCAAACCCTCAGAGCTGCCTTGCCGGATCTATCCACGGCCCAATTGTGATTGCGTCCGCCTCTGTACGGCTCGCTTAGCACAGCAAGCTCAGCTCCGCTTTCGCGGACCGTTTGCGACAGCAGATTTTGCGCCGCCGCACAGTGATTCAGATTAATCTGAATCACTTTCATGCCCTGTGCTTATGGCCTTCTCTGGAGGACGCCACCAGTGGGCAGGAGCGGCTTCCGGCCTGGTGCATCTTGTCCTTCCTATTCAGCTGCTCGCACTTGAAGCTGTTCGCTGGGTTCTGGCACTCTGCTATCTTGTGCCCTTCTTTCCCACACTTAAAGCAGGCCTTGCTCCTTTCTACGGGGCTCCGACACCTGCTGGCGGTGTGGCCCGTGTCCAGACACCTGAAGCACTTAAGTTGGGGCTCCAGCTCCTTAATCCGGCACCTGGTCCATCCGACTTTCACCTTTGAAATAAGATTATTCCGCCATACACAATTCCTCCCAAGGATAAGACTTGGATTTTAGTTTGATATTTTGTTATTGGTTTTTATTTGGTTTTTATATTGGTGCGGCAATGGTGCCGCTCCAGGGCACAATCAGTTAGTTGATAGGCGCAGCTATGATGCCGCTCCAAGGCTCAATCAGTTAGTGATCTTACAGTATTCCTTAAGCTAGTCTCGTAGCTGCGCTGCTCGCAGGCAGCGGCAGAGAGACGGCTATGGATATATATTCTTTTGTTAAATTGACCAATTGTAGGGCCGTTACAAATCTTTGCAAGTGTAGTTTTTGGCCGTTAAATTCTGGGATGGCACTAGAAATTTCTCTGATATATGCCTTTTGGGCAATCGTTTCGGCCACTCATGGTTTATGACCGGGACTTTTAATTGTGTAAACACTGCAACATTGTGTTACAGTTAAGTTAAAATATACAGTGGGTACTCGATATGTGTGCATACTACATCTCCCTCCTTTTGAAAAATAACGTAATATAATGAAGTTATTTTATACTAATTGTTCACGCCAGAAAGGCGCTCAATTTCGGGAGGCAGTGTGATCCCGAACGCTCTCCTTTTCTCTCCCTCTTCCTCCGGACTTCCAGTCCAAAGAGCTTCCAATCCGCTCTCCCTAGCTATAGTTTCTTTTGTATAGTTAGTACCAATTTACTTCAGATTCAATAAAGACCTCCGACGCACGTCGCGAAAAAACCCGAAAGTTCTACGTGTTATGATTTATCGAGTGCATTTCAGAGTTAGAGCCGCCCCCCTCCAACATTTGGTCCATCAGAGCCGGATTTTTCGTCGCCTCCACCCGCAGCTCCGGTGGCTTTAACACCGCACCAGATAAGTTCATTACATTATTGCTGCCGGTCATACAGTTAGGTTTTGCGAAACTCAATTCGTCTTAACTTATCAATTATCAATTAACTCCAGAACGCACGAACCGATTTCCACGGTTTTGCATTCGTTGGAAAGGTCTCGGAATTTGTGATTTTATGCAGTAAAGAAAATTCAGGAAAAATTGCAACAGAAAGCGGGAAAATCATTTTTGCATAAAGCGCCAACACTGACACATAGCATGTCATAATTCTTTACTCAGTTGATTTTATGACAAATCGAAATTGTGTTTCATTTGGAGTAAAATAAGTTATTCGTTTCATATCAGTGCAATTGGAAACCAGCATTTGTATTTAGGGTCGTAAGTTGAACTGTGTCAATTATGTGGATTAGAGGTTAAATTAACCGCTCTGCCTATAGTCGAAAATGCCTATAGCACGACGTGCGAGCATCGGTCTCCGCGCAAGGCATGCAATCCAGCAACAAGTGCATTCACAGAACTTAGCGAGGAAAGACGAAATGCAAGAAGATAATATGACCGATTAAGACGACGCGTGAGCACACGAAGATCATTGGCATCATACAATCGCTTGGCATTTCAATATGATTCCTCTGCGAACTACAGAGATGATAGAAAATTAGATATTGGACCTATGACGACTATATGCCAATATTGCAATGCGTTAAAGTTTAAAAGAGAAACTGCTGGATTGTGCTGCGCAAGTGGAAAAGTCAAACTGGATCCATTACTTACACCACCACAGCCACTAAAAGCATTGTTCGATGGAAGTGATCCAGATTCCAGCCATTTTCTTCAACACATCCTTGAATATAATAACTGCTTTCGCATGACTTCCTTTGGAGCTAATATCATTCGAGAAGGCGGCTTCATGCCGACTTGCAAGGTAAAAGTTACCATCACTTAGACAAACAAAAAGAATTGCAACATAATAACAACATATACTCTACGGACTACACCATCACACGATTCTTCAACAAATGATTGTTTGCAATTACAGATACAAGGGCAAATATATCATTTGCATGGTTCATTGGTGCCAACAACAGAGGAACCGCATCAATTTCTGCAAATATATTTCATTTCGTCGATGGTGGATCAGCTGAATGTGCGTTGCAACATTCAGGGAACAGGACACTTAAAGAGACGAATTATTGAACAGTTGCAAGCATTTTTTCACGCTAATAATGCTGTGGTTAATATGTTCAAATCGGCATTGGAACGAATGCCATCGATACGCACAAATTTATCATAAGAGCGGATTGTACCCCAGCAGGTGAACATGTGCGAAGATTCAATGCACCCACCGTTAATGATGTTGCTGCAATTATTGTTGGCGATCCAACTAAATCGCGAGACATTGTGGTTCAGCGAAGAAGCAATATCATGCATCGAGTAAACGAGACACACCGTTTGTACGATGCGTTACAATATCCAATCATTTATTGGCAAGGGCAAGAAGGATACGACATCACGTTGAAGATGGTCGATCCAATTACAGGTACAATATTCTACTAATTATTTAAATTATTGTTATTGGTTTCAATTAACAATTCATTTAATTGTGCATTTTCAGGCGTATCAATGAATAAAAAAATAAGCGCAATGAGTTACTATGCGTAACTCATTCTAAAGTGCCGTCGGCTGTTTCAGCAATTCGCTGTCGACATGTATGTCAAAGTCGAGACCGAACGTTTAGCGTTCATCCGATTCAATCAGGCAAAGTTACGATCTGAGGACTATATACACTTGCGTGATGCTATTCATTCAGATGGTGATGTTCAGAATATTGGACGTCTGACGATTCTTCCATCATCTTATATCGGAAGCCCACGCCACATGCATGAATACGCTCAAGACGCTATGACGTACGTGCGAAATTATGTAACTCCAGATTTATTTATTACGTTTACATGCAATCCGAAGTGGACGGAATTGAACGTGAGTTGGAACCGGGCCAAAAACCGCAGGATCGCCATGACATAACCGCCACAGTATTTCACCAAAAACTCAAGGTTATGATGGATGTGCTTACTAAGTATCGAGTTTTTGGTGACACACGTTGTTATATGTACTCGGTGGAATGGCAGAAGCGTGGACTACCGCATGCTCATATCCTAATTTAGTTGCTTAACAAATTACATTCAAATGAAGTGGATGACCAAATATCAGCTGAAATTCCTGATCCAGTCACTGATCCCCATCTATACGACATTGTGACGTCACAGATGGTGCATGGACCCTGCGGTGCATTAAATCCATTATCACCTTGCATGGCTGATGGAAAATGCACAAAACGATATCCGCGACCGTTAGTTACTGCAACAGTCACAGGGAACGATGGATATCCAGTTTATCGTCGGCGTTCAAAAGAGGAAAATGGTCGAACTATTATAGTTAAAGTTCAAAATCAAGAGATTGAGATCGGAAATGAATTTATTGTACCATATTGCCCGCTGCTATCACGAATTTTCGAAACACATGCAAATGTTGAGAGTTGTCATTCGGCCAAATCAATCAAATATTTGTGCAAGTACGTCACAAAAGGCAGCGACATGGCTGTGTTTGGTATCGCGTCGGAAAATGCGAATGACGAAATCAGCAACTTCCAAATGGGCAGATACGTCAGTACTAATGAAGCACTGTGGCGATTATTGTCATTTCAAATTCATGAAAGATATCCCACAGTTGTACATTTAGCAGTGCATTTGGAAAATGGCTAAAGAGTTTACTTCACTGAGGCTAATGCGGCACAACGAGCTGAGAGACCACCATCGACCACATTGACTAGCTTCTTTGAAATGTGTGAAACAGATCCATTCGCAGCGACGCTGATGTACATTGAAATGCCCAGTATTTCACTTGGAATCAATCATCAAAGAAATTCCAACGTCGAAAAACAAGGAACCCAGTTCCAGATTGGCCACAAGTGTTTTCCACTGATGCACTAGGTCGCATTTATACTGTGCATCCAAGAAATGATGAATGTTTTTATTTGCGAATACTGTTGATAAATATACGTGGACCACTGGAGGGTCCCAACAGTTGTCCTCTCAGAGCCCCAGATCCCTACCAGGGTATCAGGCCCGGACTACCGGCCGAAATTGGTAAGGCGGATAATCAGCCTGCCTTGAAAAAACCCCTTATGGCAATACCACCAACGAGACAGCTTCATCTTGTAAAATATATGTTCCTGAGGAATTCTTTGACAAACTATGCTCTGACCAAAACTGACCAAATCATGTTATTGTCAATGAATTCGAAGCAAAGAAAGAGAAAAAAAAGGACAGTTGGAATTACTCTTCCTAGGCCCGATTTGACCAATGCGCCTTCTACGTCTTCCATTGAGTCCCAAAAAACTAACAAACTTCCTTGGTATCTCCTATCAGAATACTAGACGTTCGCAGTAAGCTTCCTAAATTGTATTATAATAGTGTCACATTTGCTTCCCAAGTGTTGTGTTTACAGATACCTGGTTAAAGCCGAGATTCTGAGCTCCGAAGTTTTTAAAGCTCTGCTCACAGTATACCGCTAGATCGACTATATTTCTCCATTGTCGGAACTTCCTATTTGTTGAAACCATATTTCCGCTATTCAGTTGGTTTTTAAAAGAATTTCGGGTAGGGACCACTTAATTAGAAGTTATTGGTGGTTTTAGCATCCCAGGGGCTATTTGGTCTCTAGATAATTCCATTAACCACAACACATCACAAAAAATATGTTTACCAAAGAGCACCTCAATTAAACGGATAATTTGCCGAAGGTGGCGTAACGGAGTTCGCCGGGCTTACTAGTTCGTACATATATTTGTTTATTTCCACCCTTGCTCTATCCTGAGCTGAACTCCACCTAAGTAATATACATATGTACATACATACATAATCGTCTGCAAGTCGACGCTCCAATATTTGGCAATTTTTTCCGCCTCTCCTTATCTCCGCTATTTTGCACTTGCATACGACAAGTGCACAGATATACACACACACGTATTGGTTCCGAAATACAGCACCGGTCAATCAAATAAGACCAGATAAATAAAATAATTTTAAATTATTTTATATTAAAACTAGCGGACCCGGCGAACTTTATCTCGCCCCAACTTCGACTGATTAAAAACAAATTAAATTGAGACGTTCCGTTTCTACTTTGACGTACATGTCGAAACACTACTATTGAAACATCTTCAATCAATACGCATAAAAATTCATAGAGCTGACCTTATTCCTATCTTCTCCTAAAAATTTTAGGCTAAAATTTGAATTCAAAATTAGTTGAGAATCAAAAAGAAGTGATGACTTTTAAACAAACCAGTGAGTTCACATATTTGCGAACGTATTTGATGGATTTGATAGAGTTGCAGTACTCAACATTGCAATGAACGTTTTCGACAAAAGCGGGAACGATCCAGCGGTTATCCATGATTACTGTTACGTTTGTTTCGTTAGGTTTCACCATTAATTCGATCCATTTGCCGTTATCATCTGGAGAACGACGCCTATACAATGGATATCCATCGTTTCCACTGATTGTTTCAGCCGTCAACGGACGGGGAAATCGTTTTGTGCAGTTTCCGTTTTTCATGCATACTGACTCTGGGTTGTGGACTCCGCAAGGGCCATGGATCATGCTCGTTGTCACAATGGAATGCAGCTCGGGATCAGTTTGCTTATCTGGTATTTCGGCTGAAATAATCGAATCAATATGATCTGGTCGGATCTTGTCGAACATCCAGAGCAGAATGTGCGCATGTGGTAAGCCACGCTTTTGCCACTCAACCGAGTACATCCAACAACGAACTGCGCCAAAAACCTTCTGCTTAACAATGTAATCCATAAGTACTGTGATCTTTTGCTCGTGCAGTGATGTCAGGTCGATCGCTGGATGTTTGTCCTGAAAGCAACAAATTGGTAATTTCGGGCCATTTCGGATTGCATGTGAAGGTGATGAATAAATCCGGGCGTCCGTAATTCCGGACATACGTCATCGCATCTTGAGCATACTCATGCATATGGCGCGGGCTTCCAACATAAGTAGCTGGGAGAATGGTCAAAAAACCGATGTTGGCCGCGTGTCCTTCAGTAGCGATAGCGTCACGCAAGTTGATGTACTCGTCTGAGCGCAACTTCGACTGATTACGTTCCGTTTCTACTTTGACGTACATGTCGACACAGTACTGTTGAAACAAACGGCGGTATCTTAACAGATGATTGTTAACATCAAGTCGAATCATCAATCGATACGCATAAAAATTCATACAGCTAACCTTCTTATTCGTTTCTTCTCGTAAAATTTGAATTCAAACTCAGTTGTAGAATTAAAAAGACGTGATGACTTTTAAACAAACCTGTCGTTGGATTGACCATCTTTATGTTGAAGTGATACCCATCTTCTCCACGATAGAACATCAACGGGTATTGAAGAGCATCATAAGACCGATGAGTCTCATAAACTCGCTGCAATTGGCCATTATCCCGACGCTTAAGAACAATATCGCGTGATTCAACATTCTCGCCAACAATCACCACTGCGACTTCATTGATAGTGGGAGCATTAAATTGTCTTGCATGGCTACCAGTGGGTCTTTTGTCAGCGCTGATAATGATTTTATGTTCGTCATAATGCATTATATCCAATGCGGTTTTAAACAATCTGACCAATTCATTATGCTCATGGAGAAGGTTTTGCAATTGTTGAATAATTTCACGTTTAGTTGCAGTAAAAATTGCACAGCGGTGATTTAGTTCAACTTCCGAATCACCAATGAAATAGATCTGAAGGAATTTATGATCTTTGTTTTGTGGTGGTAACAAAGCGCCCGCTCGGTGGTGAATTTGCCTTGAATCTGAATGTTGGGATGTAGTTTTTGAAAAAATGTGATAATAAAGAGACGCCATTACCTTATAACTTGGACTGTAGCCTGATTGTTGAACAACCTCGGCTCCAAAAGACGTCATTTGAAAGCATCCGTTATATTTTTGTGCAAGCTTCAGGAAACTGTTTGATTGGGCTGAGTTTCCATATAGTAGCGAGTACAAAGGCTCTGGTGGATGAGCCAAAACGGGCAATTTAATTTTGCCACCTGCACAGCATAAGCCGGGGGTTTCCAACCGAAACTTCAATGCATTACAATGCTGACATTACAACAGATAATGAACCAATAACAACGCACGTAAGATCCTTGTAGGATATTTCCGGATTGTATGCGAATGCAGCGCGATTTAAGTTTTCATTTGCGGCTCGTCTTCCTCTATTATTTTGTCGGTCTTGAGGTGGTCTTTGTGCAGCGCGAAGCTGTGCCATTTGGCACGTATCGATGCATTTATTTCTGTACGTTCCTCTTGCGTCCGACTATTACGGAAATTCTGATTATTTATTGCACTGCGTCAACGCCGCCCAAGATTTGATCGTCTAACAGCAGGCATTACTTCCAATTGTTTAAGCTCACTTTGTAATGCTTCGTTAGCTCGATTTTTTTGTTTAAATATTTTTTACCGAGTTCATTGATACACAATTTCAACGCAGCTATGATCTTTGTAGGGTGTTTCAGAATTTTACATACAACAGTGTGTCCATCTGTTGAGCCGCTAGCGACCTTTCCGGAAGGACTTCCCAAATTTTTCTTATGCTATAACCTTCTTCTGGCAATTACAAAAAAACGGAAAAAAAATGGAGCCAAACCGGCCCAGCCGTTCTCTTGTGATTTGATCGCTAACATTTTTTGTCTCCATTTTTANGTATATAGATTTCAACTAACCGATTAAGTTAGAAATCCAAGTGTGCTTCCATATCCGCATTAGTGTGGCCGTATTTTCGTATTCCGTATTTAATTCAAACATTCTCGATTTAAATTCCATACGAGAAAAAATACAATTTTCCACAAATAATAATTATTTCGAAAATAATTATTACGAGTCCGATTGGTTCCTAAATTCCCAATCCAACTTCGAC